>NC_091330.1:24988809-25261309 GCF_038502225.1 Cherax quadricarinatus | reverse complement strand
TGTTGCTGCTGCACTACCTACTGCTACTGTTGCTGCTGCACTACCTACTGCTACTGTTGCTGCTGCACTACCTACTGCTACTGTTGCTGCTGCACTACCTACTGCTACTGTTGCTGCTGCACTACCTACTGCTACTGTTGCTGCTGCACTACGTACTGCTACTGTTGCTGCAGCACTACCTACTGCTACTGTTGCTGCTGCACTACCTACTGCTACTGTTGCTGCAGCACTACCTACTGCTACTGTTGCTGCTGCACTACCTACTGCTACTGTTGCTGCTGCACTACCTACTGCTACTGTTGCTGCTGCACTACCTACTGCTACTGTTGCTGCTGCACTACCTACTGCTACTGTTGCTGCTGCACTACCTACTGCTACTGTTGCTGCTGCACTACCTACTGCTACTGTTGCTGCTGCACTACGTACTGCTACTGTTGCTGCAGCACTACCTACTGCTACTGTTGCTGCTGCACTACCTACTGCTACTGTTGCTGCAGCACTACCTACTGCTACTGTTGCTGCTGCACTACCTACTGCTACTGTTGCTGCTGCACTACCTACTGCTACTGTTGCTGCTGCACTACCTACTGCTACTGTTGCTGCTGCACTACCTACTGCTACTGTTGCTGCTGCACTACCTACTGCTACTGTTGCTGCTGCACTACCTACTGCTACTGTTGCTGCTGCACTACCTACTGCTACTGTTGCTGCTGCACTACCTACTGCTACTGTTGCTGCTGCACTACCTACTGCTACTGTTGCTGCTGCACTACCTACTGCTACTGATGCTGCTGCACTACCTACTGCTACTGTTGCTGCTGCAATACCTACTGCTACTGTTGCTGCTGCACTACCTACTGCTACTGTTGCTGCTGCACTACCTACTGCTACTGTTGCTGCTGCACTACCTACTGCTACTGTTGCTGCTGCACTACCTACTGCTACTGTTGCTGCTGCACTACCTACTGCTACTGTTGCTGCTGCACTACCTACTGCTACTGTTGCTGCTGCACTACCTACTGCTACTGTTGCTGCTGCACTACCTACTGCTACTGTTGCTGCTGCACTACCTACTGCTACTGTTGCTGCTGCACTACCTACTGCTACTGATGCTGCTGCACTACCTACTGCTACTGTTGCTGCTGCAATACCTACTGCTACTGTTGCTGCTGCACTACCTACTGCTACTGTTGCTGCTGCACTAGCTACTGCTACTGTTGCTGCTGCACTACCTACTGCTACTGTTGCTGCTGCACTACCTACTGCTACTGATGCTGCTGCACTACCTACTGCTACTGTTGCTGCTGCACTACCTACTGCTACTGTTGCTGCTGCACTACCTACTGCTACTGTTGCTGCTGCACTACCTACTGCTACTGTTGCTGCTGCACTACCTACTGCTACTGTTGCTGCTGCACTACCTACTGCTACTGTTGCTGCTGCACTACCTACTGATACTGTTGCTGCTGCACTACCTACTGCTACTGTTGCTGCTGCACTACGTACTGCTACTGTTGCTGCTGCACTACCTACTGCTACTGTTGCTGCTGCACTACCTACTGATACTGTTGCTGCTGCACTACCTACTGCTACTGTTGCTGCTGCACTACGTACTGCTACTGTTGCTGCAGCACTACCTACTGCTACTGTTGCTTCTGCACTACCTACTGCTACTGTTGCTGCTGCACTACGTACTGCTACTGTTGCTGCTGCACTACGTACTGCTACTGTTGCTGCAGCACTACCTACTGCTACTGTTGCTTCTGCACTACCTACTGCTACTGTTGCTGCTGCACTACGTACTGCTACTGTTGCTGCAGCACTACCTACTGCTACTGTTGCTGCTGCACTACCTTCTGCTACTGTTGCTGCTGCACTACCTACTGCTACTGTTGCTGCTGCACTACCTACTGCTACTGTTGCTGCAGCACTACCTACTGATACTGATGCTGCAGCACTACCTACTGCTACTGATGCTGCTGCACTGCCTACTGCTACTGATGCTGCTGCACTACCTACTGCTACTGATGCTGCTGCACTACCTACTGCTACTGTTGCTGCAGCACTACCTACTGCTACTGATGCTGCTGCACTACCTACTGCTACTGTTGCTGCAGCACTACCTACTGCTACTGATGCTGCTGCACTACCTACTGCTACTGATGCTCGTCTTCACATCTCTATTCTTGCCTACTTTCTGTATTCGACTGAAGAAGCCTACTGTGTAGGCGAAACGTTTCGGAATATAGTTGCCAAACTGTTGCCAATGTGTCTTACCTACCAACCTGTCGGTATTGTATACCATTTTGATGTACACCTACAGGTACAAAGGATTCCCTCTTACATGATCTAACACAATGACAAAGGGACAGGAAATGGATCTAATCCTGAATCCATCCAAATGTGAAATCATCTCAGTCAGTCAACAAGGGATAAATGCAGTGAGATCAAAACTACAAGAAGCATCAGTCATTGCCCCCACAAATAGTGTCTTACTCTAGAAGACGGGCAGTGGAACCAAGCTACACTTCCAGTCAGACTAGGAGGCATTCAGTGGTGACGTGTACTGTCAGTCGTGACGTGTACTTAGCTCTGTGAAGACCTGTTTGCGCGCTCTCTACGAACTGAAGCAAGATGCCCTCCATCGAGCAACTTTACCAACAGCTTAAGGAAGAATTGAAGATGGCGAAGACGGAGATTCGGCGACTGACCGAGGAAAACAAGAAGATTCTTAGTAGTCCTCCTGTTTTGAGTTCTCAGGTCAAGAAGGGAAACTGGTCAGTGGCTAGACAGCAGGGAACGAAGTTGACGATCAAGAAGACGAATGGAAAGGTAGAAACGATGAAGAAGAAAGAGACTGCCGTGGAAACTGTTGTGGAAACATCTAATACATTCTCAGTGCTACCCTACGAATGTGAGTCGACTACTGGGAACGTCACGACGAACGACATCAAGGAAGGTAAGAATATTGTTGTTCTTGGGGATAGCCAAGTTAGGTATATGGATAGGGCGTTCTGCTTGAAGGACAGGAGTAAGAGACAGAGGGTTTGCTTTCCTGGGGCTGGGATGGAGGATATTGTTAGCCGTCTGGATGACATCATGAGAGGTAATGGGAGCAATCCTATTATCTGTCTCAGTGCTGGAGGCAACGATGTTGGCAGACGTAGGAGTGAAGACCTGATTAGCAGGTATAGGTCAGCAATAGAAATAATTAGAAGAAGGGTGGGAACCCTGTCATACATGGTATTTTGCCAAGGAGAGGAGTTGGAAATGAATGGTTTTCCAGGGCAATTGGTGTCAATTGCTGGCTGGACAAATGCTCTATGGAAAATGCGGTAACATTCATTGACAACTGAGACCTCTTCTATGGCAGAAATGACATGTATGCCAGGGATGGGGTTCACTTATCTAGGTCTGGGGTGGGAGCACTGGCAACTGCAGTGGAGGGAGCTGTTAGGACTTTAAACTAGGAATAGTTAGTGGTATGGGTTTTGGCAGGAAAACAGTGAAGTCCCAGTGTAGTAATATTATGAGTTCTAGGGGAACTAATAAGCAGAACGAGGTAGATATTGAAAAGCCAGTGACACTGGGTGATAAGGACAGTAATAAGTTTAGTAGAAAAACAGAAATGAGCAGGAAGGGTAAAGAGAAAGGAGAGTCTTTCAATGTTTATTATGCTAATAGCCGTAGTGCTATTAGCATAATAAATAAATAATAATAAGATGGACGAGTTGAGATTAGTTGCTAGTGCAGGTAACATTGATGTATTTGCCTTAACTGAGACGTGGTTTAATTCAAAAAGTTGAGACATGCCTGCGGAATGTCACATTCAGGATTTTAAACCGTTCCAAGTAGATAGAAGTATCGGGAAGGGGGGTGGGGTGGCATTGTATGTCCGAGATCGCTTGAACTGTTGCATAAAACGCGTATTAAGTCTGAAGTAACACATACAGAGTCTGTTTGGATAGAATTTTCAGAGGGGCATGAAAAACTGATTTTAGGAGTGATATACCGTCCCCCAAACTTAGATAGGAAGCAAGGGAGACTACTATGGGAGGAAATTGTTAAGGCCACAAGGCACGATAATGTAGTAATTCTAGGAGACTTTAACTTTAGTCATATTGACTGGAATTTCTTGACTGGGAATTTAGAATCATACGACTTCTTAGAAGTAGTTCAGGATTGTTTTTTGAAGCAGTTTGTGACAGAACCTACAAGGGGAAATAACCTGCTTGACTTAGTTCTGGTAAGCAATGAATCCCTTGTTAATAATTTAGAAATTTCGGAGGAACTGGGTGCTAGCGACCACAAATTAATTACATTTAGCATTGAATGGAAGTACGATAGTAGCGATAACTCAGTAACAGTCCCAGATTTTCGCTTAGCAGATTACGATGGGCTTAGAGAACACTTATCATCTGTTGACTGGGGTAACGAAGAGAGCTATCAATATGACAGTTTTCTGAACACTATACATGCTGCTCAAAGAACGTTTATCCCGTATAAAGAAATTAGATCAAATAGAAATGACCGAAAATGGATGAATAATAGGCTCAAATATCTACTAGGGCATAAGAAAGGAATTTATAAGCGTATCAAAAGAGGTGAGGGTCATCTTATGAATCAGTATATTGACATTAAGAGGGACATTAAAAAGGGGATAAGAAAAGCTAAAAGGGACTATGAAATTAAAGTTGCTAGAGATTCTAAAACTAACCCAAAAAGTTTTTTCCAGGTCTATAGAACAAAAGTTAGAGATAAGATAGGCCCTCTTAAAAATAACTATGGGCATCTTACTGACAAAGAGAATGAAATGTGCTCGATTTTAAATAATTATTTTCTCTCGGTTTTTACACAGGAAGACACTAACAATATTCCAGTAATTAATTTTTATAGTGGGCTAGAATATAAATTATGTAACATCACAGTCACTAGTGAAATGGTTGTGAAGCAGATAGACAGACTGAAGCAAAATAAGTCGCCGGGTCCTGATGAGGTTTTTTCAAGGGTTCTTAAGGAATGCAAAATGGAACTCTGTGAACCATTAACTAATATTTTTAATTTATCTCTTCAAACAGGTGTAGTGTCTGATATGTGGAAGATGGCTAATGTAATTCCTATTTTTAAAGCAGGGGACAAATCGTTACCGTCAAATTACCGCCCAATAAGCCTGACCTCAATTGTAGGCAAATTACTAGAGTCAATTATAGCTGAGATTATAAGAAGCCATCTCGATAAGCATAGCTTGATTAATGATACTCAGCATGGATTCACAAGAGGCCGGTCTTGTCTAACTAATTTATTAACTTTCTTCAGTAAAGCTTTTGAGGCTGTTGAGTGGTGACGTGTACTTAGCTCTTTGAAGACCTGTTTGTGTGCTCTCTGTGAATCTGAACCAGGATGCCCTCTCTTGAGTAACTTTACCAGCAACTGAGAGAAGAGCTCGGAGTTGCTAAGCTTGAGATACGGCGATTAACGGAGGAGAACAAAAGGATTCGTAGTAATCCTCCTGTTGTGAGTCCCCAGGTTAAGAGGGGAGCTTGGTCAGTGGCCGGGCAACATGGAACCAAGCTCAGGATCAAGAAAACGGTTGGAGAGGCAGAAACAACGAGAAACCAGAAGACTACCGTGAAAACTTCCAACCCATTCTCGGTGCTACTTGAATGTGAGTGTTCTACTGGGAATGCCACAACGAGCACCAAAGAAGCATTGGCAGACGTGAGTGAGACATCCCTAGAAACCCCAACGAAGACCATCGAGACCGTCTTGACGAATTCTACAAGTGGTGTAATGCTACCTGGCGAATGTGAGTCGACTACTGGGAGCATCACAACGGACGACGCCAAGGAAGGTAAAAACATTGTTGTTGTTGGTGATAGCCAGAATAAGTACATGGATAGGGCATTCTGCTTGAAGGATAGGAGTAGGAGGCAGAGAGTGTGTTTTCCTGGGGCTGGGATGAAGGATATTGTTAGCCGTCTAGATGACATCATGAGAGGTAATGGGAGAAATCCTATTATCTGTCTCAGTGCTGGAGGCAACGATGTTGGCAGACGTAAGAGTGAGGACCTGATTAGCAGGTATAGGTCAGCAATAGAGATAATTAGGAGGAAGGGTGGGAAACCTGTCATATGTGGCATTTTGCCAAGGAGAGGAGTTGGAAATGAATGGTTGCCAGAGCAATTGGTGTCAATTGCTGGCTGGACAAATACTGTAAGGAAAATGCGGTAACATTCATTGACAACTGAGACCTCTTCTATGGCAGAAATGACATGTATGCCAGGGATGGGGTTCACTTATCTAGGTGTTGGGTGGAAGCACTGGCCAACGCAATGGAGGGAGCTGTTACATCTTTAAACTAGGAATAGTTAGTGGTATGGGTTTTTGCGGGAAAACAGTGAAGTCACAGTGAAGTAATATGAGTACTAGGAGAACTAGTAATAGACAAAATGAGGTGGATATTGGAAAGCCAGTGGCACTAATTGACAAGGACAGTAATAGGTTTAGTGGAATAACAGAAAGGAGCAGGAAGGGTAAAGACAGAGGAGGGTCTTTAAATATATATTACACAAATAGTCACAGTGCTAGGAATAAGATGGACGAGTTGAGACTAGTTGCTAGTGCAGGTAACATTGATGCATTTGCCTTAACTGAGACGTGGTTTAATTCAAAAAGTCGGGACATGACTGCGGAATGTCACAATCGGGGTTTTAAATTGTTCCAAGTAGATAGAAGTGTCGGGAAGGGGAGTGGGGTGGCATTGTATGTCTGAGATCGCTTGAACTGTTGCATAAAAACGGGTATTAAGTCTGAAGCAACACATACAGAGTCTGTTTGGATAGAATTTTCAGAGGGGCATGAAAAATTAATTTTAGGTGTGATATACCGTCCCCCAAACTTAGATAGGGACCAGGGGAGACTACTATGAGAGGAAATTGTTAGGGCCACAAGGCACGATAATGTAGTAATTCTAGGAGACTTTAACTTTAGTCATATTGATTGGAATTTCTTGACTGGGAATTTAGAATCATACGACTTCTTAGAAGTAGTTCAGGATTGTTTTTTGAGGCAGTTTGTGACAGAACCTACAAGGGGTAATAACCTGTTTGACTTAGTTCTGGCAAACAATGAATCACTTGTTAATAATTTAGAAGTTTCAGAGGAACTGGGTGCTAGCGACCACAAATCAATTACATTTAGCATTGAATAGAAGTATGATAGTAGGGATAACTCAGTAGCAGTCCCAGATTTTCGCTTAGCAGATTACGATGGGCTTAGAGAACACTTATCATCTGTTGACTGGGGTAACGAAGAGAGCTATCAATATGGCAGTTTTCTGAACACTATACATGAGGCTCAAAGAACGTTTATCCCGTATAAAGATATTAGATCAAATAGAAATGACCCAAAATGGATGAATAATAGGCTGAAATATCAATTAGGGCATAAGAAAGGAATTTATAGGCGTATCAAAAGAGGTGAGGGTCATCTTATGAATCAGTATGTTGATATTAAGAGGGACATTAAAAAGGGGATAAGAAAAGCCAAAAGGGACTATGAAATTAAAGTTGCTAGGGTTTCTAAAACTAACCCAAAAAGTTTTTTCCAGGTCTATAGAACAAAAGTTAGAGATAAGATAGGTCCCCTTAAAAGTAACTATGGGCATCTTACTGACAAAGAGAATGAAATGTGCTCGATTTTAAATAATTATTTTCTCTCGGTTTTTACACAGGAAGACACTAATAATATTCCAGTAATTAATTTTTATTGTGGGCCAGAAGATAAATTATGTAACATCACAGTCACTAGTGAAATGGTTGTGAAGCAGATAGACCGACTGAAGCAAAATAAGTCACCGGGTCCTGATGAGGTTTTTTCAAGGGTTCTTAAGGAATGCAAAATGAAACTCTGTGAACCATTAACTAACATTTTTAATTTATCTCTTCAAACAGGTGTAGTGTCTGATATGTGGAAGATGGCTAGTGTAATTCCTATTTTTAAAACAGGGGACAAGTCGTTACCATCTAATTACTGCCCAATAAGCCTGACCTCAATTGTAGGCAAATTACTAGAGTCAATTATAGCTGAGATTATAAGAAGCCATCTCGATAAGCATAGCTTGATTAATGATACTCAGCATGGATTCACAAGAGGCCGGTCTTGTCTAACTAATTTATTAACTTTCTTCGGTAAAGCTTTTGAGGCTGTTGACCACGATAAAGAATTTGATATTATTTACTTAGATTTTAGTATTCTTCAACACTTGTTCAACCTTTGGACGAAGACCTACTTCGACTAGTGGATGGTACCACTATGACCCCGCCTCCGCCTGCTTAACATCACCTCACTACAGTATATAAACCACGTCTACGGCCCTATGCTGTACATTCTACAAGATTGATGGACTGAACACATCGACTCCAGGCTGAGGGATTGATTACCTCATACTCCTCCTCTCCTTACGCCTTCCTCTTTGTATTGGACTGATGAAGCCACTGTGTGGCGAAACGTTTCCTGAATAAAGATTCCCATATGCTGCATAAGTGTCTCAATCTTCAACCAAAACGATCTTCTCCACTTCTACTCTCACCACGACACCAAAACTAAACGTGGTGTAATCATAGGCTTCTTCCTGCATGCACTCAGAATCTGCAGCAATGAGTTTCTTGAAGAAGAATGCACGATAATTGAACAAGTATTTTCTAAACTCCACTATCCTCGTCACTTCATCAGAGACTGCAGACGACGGGCATTAAACATCTTGGTATAAACCTTGGTAATAAATACCGACAAGTTGGTTTAGAAAGACACGTAAGCAAACACTATAACATATTTATTAGAAAACGTTTCGGTCCTGGGACCTTGATCACTTCTAACATACAGAGGTAGAAAGACATTATATATAGGCGGAGAGTGAGGTGTGACGCACGTGACCCGAGGAATGTCATAAGAACATAAGAATGGAGGAACACTGTAGAAGGCCTACTGGCCCATGCGAGGCAGGTCCTTATCAAAACAACCTCTGCCTATGATGAGGACGGGTAGACGATGAAATCATGTGACTCCTGTGTTGTTGGGTTGGTGCTGCTTAAGTATCATGTATGCCAATGTTTTTGAAATTTTGTAGTTTCCAGTGTTGCGTTCTATAGTGTCGGTGACGGCGATTAGTGAGGCTTCTAGGCACCGTCGGCGTCTGAGGTCTGGTTCGGTGAGAACGAGTTGTGCCTCATTCCAGTTCATCAAATGCCCCGTGGAGTCTCTGTGGAGGACACATGCGTACCTTACATCGTCTCTGTTAGAGGCATTTCGATGTTCATTCAGGCGGACTGCAAGATCTCTGCCTGTCTCGCCTACATATTTCTTGGGACAGAACCCACAGGGGATAGTGTAGACGCCTGCTGTCTACACTACATCAGGGTAACTAGGGATCCCAGAGCAGCTGGTTTTCTGTTCCAGCGGCTCAGTGCGGCTGTTCAAAGGGGTAATGCCTGCTGTATTTTTGGCACACGCCCCAGCTCTGAGGAGCTGGATGAGGTTTTCGCCTTATAATCGGTGATACACACGTAACATGTCCCGTATATGCCACCTTTATATCAACAATGTATCTCTTAAATCTTCTGTACCATATTATGTAAAAAAATATTTCTATTGGTAAAAAAAATATATGAAAAGATGGGGTGGTAGGGGAAGTGGAAATATATATATATATATATATATATATATATATATATATATATATATATATATATATATATATATATATATATATATATATATATATATATATATATATATATATATATATATATATATATATATATATATATATATCTACTTCCCCTACCACCCCATCTTTTCATATATTTTTTACATTAATATAAATGAAAAAAATATATCTTTAAATGTATAAGAGAGAATTTTATAAAAACCTAAAGTTTAAATGAGTTCTTGCTAACTGACCAGTTTTGTCTATATTTTAGATCTTTCGGTAGGTCATAAATCTTCAGTATTTATTTATATATGAACTCTGGGTTGAAAATCCGCAGAGTTCTCACAGTTATAGAAGACAATACGAAACATTTAATAACCTCATAATGTGAAAAATAATAGTGCACATAAGAGCAGTTATTTATAGGCTTTCTGTACATTATGAATTTAAATTCTGGGTTTCCCTTAGTAATCAAATATCTAAACAAAAAAAAGGCAATGGGTTATTTCTTTTAGACTCAACAGTAAGAATTATGGATGGAGCTACACTATTTAGTTTATTTAAATTTTTTTTATATTTATACTCTTGTGCATTAAGCATAAAACAGCGCCCACTTATCTGTACCATTTAGCTTTAAGTGGTCCTGTATCTAAAAATTCCACGCAAGAATTGCTTAGGCCTACTGAGAGAGGATTTCCCATCGTCATAACAAACTTTTGAGAGTAAAACTCACAGTTAAATGCAAAAAAATTGCGTTTAATTGTGATTGTTGGTACATACAATGGTAAACTGTAATTACAGAGATCTTCAGATAGGACACTTAATACGTCATTAACTTAGAGTTAGAAACATCGCCTACATATAACTAGATGTTTCGATCATTTGCAGGTGACTGAAAATATGGAACTAATTATGGGTCTGGCTGGATTACCTGGTTTATATGTTTTAATTAATTCATACATTGGCTTAAGCCGGTGGGTGAATTGGACGTGTCTAGCATGGACCAGTAGGCCTTCTGCAGTGTCCCTTCTTTCCTATGTTCTTGTATCGTAAAGATGGGTTGGTGGTCAAGAAATCTTAATCAGATCATCTCTGCCTCTCAGTAGTCGCTTTATTGTTTGGTTAAAGTTATTCTTAATTTAATCTAAGAAATTCTGAGCTGCAATAAATATCTGTATCATTCACGAAATTATTCATCTTACCTTGGTAACCATTTTTTTTAATTACGAGGCCATTTATTTTGTCTGTTTTAGTAATACGCAAATTTGTAGTATTTTTAAGACTTTCACATAACTTAAAAAAATACTGAAAACAATTGGGAATATTTTGTTTTATGATGAAACTATAGACCATTCTCTTGTTAGGTTCCATCTTGCCCGGGGAGGGTACATAATTACCTTGCCCGAGGAGGGTACATAATTACCTTGCCAGGGGAGGGTACGTAATTACCTTGCCAGGGGAGGGTGCATAATTACCTTGCCCGGGGAGGGTACGTAATTACCTTGCCAGGGGAGGGTACATAATTACCTTGCAAGGGGAGGGTACGTAATTACCTTGCAAGGGGAGGGTACATAATTACCTTGCAAGGGGAGGGTACGTAATTACCTTGCCAGGGGAGTGTATATAATTACCATGCATAGGGAGGGTACGTAATTACCTTGCCAGGGGAGGGTACATAATTACCTTGCAAGGGGAGGGTACGTAATTACCTTGCCAGGGGAGGGTACATAATTACCTTGCAAGGGGAGGGCACGTAATTACCTTGCCAGGGGAGTGTACATAATTACCATGCAAAGGGAGGGTACGTAATTACCTTGCCAGGGGTACGTAATTACTTTGCCAGGGGAGGGTACATAATTACCTTGCAAGGGGAGGGTACATAATTACCTTGCAAGGGGAGGGTACATAATTACCTTGCAAGGGGAGGGTACGTAATTACCTTGCCAGGGGAGGGCACGTAATTACCTTGCCAGGGAAGGGTACATAATTACCATGAAATAGATGGGTACGTAATTACCTTGCCAGGGGAGGGTACATAATTACCTTACAAGGGGACGGTACGTAATTACCTTGCAAGGGGACGGTACATAATTACCTTGCAAGGGGAGGGTACGTAATTACCTTGCCTGGGAAGGGTACATAATTACCATGAAATGGGAGGGTACGTAATTACCTTGCCAGGGGAGGGTACATAATTACCTTACAAGGGGACGGTACGTAATTACCTTGCAAGGGGAGGGTACGTAATTACCTTGCCCGGGGAGGGTATATAATTACCTTGCAAAGGGAGGGTATGTAATTACCTTGCCATTGAGGGTACATAATTACCTTTCCCGTAGAGGGTATGTAATTACCTTGCCCGGGGAAGGTACATAATTACCTTGCCCAGAGAGGGGACGTAACTGCAATGCCCGGGGAGGGTACATAATTACCTTGCTGGGAGAGGGGACGTAACTACAGGGCCCGGGGAGGGTACGTAACTAACTTGCCAGGGGAGGGTGCGCAACTACCTTCCCAGGGGAGGGTACATAACTACCTTCCCAGGGAAGGGTACATAATTACCTGGCCCTGGTAGGGTACAAAACCACCTATCCGGGGAAAGTACGTAACTACTAGGTTATGAACCCTGGTAGAGTACATGACCAAATTGTCCGGGGAGGGTACATAACTACCTTTCCCGGGGAGGGTACATTACTACCTAGACTTGGTAAGGTACACAGCCACCTTCCTGGGGAGGGTACATAACTACCTTTCCCGTGAGATTACATAATTACCTTGCCCGAGGAGGGTATATAACTACATTGCCCAATGAAGAGAAACATAATTACCTTGTCCGTGGAGGTAACATAACTACCTTGCACGTTGAGGGGTACATAACTACCTTCCCCGGGGAGGATTTACAACTACCTTTCCCGGTAAGGGTACATAACAACCTTGCCCGGTGAGGGTACATAACCTTGCTGGGAAGGGTACATAACTACTTAACCCGGGGGGGTTACATAACCACATTGCCCAGGGAGGTTACATAACAATCTTGCCCGAGGTAGGTACATAACCAACTTGCCCAGGAAGGTTACATAACCACCTTGCCTGGGAAAGGTACATAATCACCCTGCCCAGGAAGGGTATATAATTACTTTGCTAGTTAAGGGTGCATAATTATTTTGCCTGGGAAGGGAGCATTCTTACCCAGGACGGAGTTGGATCATACTCACCCTGCCATGGGATGGTTCATACTCACCCTGCCATGGGATGGTTCATACTCACCCTGCCATGGGATGGTTCATACTCACCCTGCCATGGGATGGTTCATACTCACCCTGCCATGGGATGGTTCATACTCACCTTGCCATGGGATGGTTCATACTCACCATGCCATGGGATGGTTCATACTCACTCTGCCATGGGATGGTTCATACTCACCTTGCCCTGGGATGGTTCATGCTCACCCTGCCCTTGGATGGTTCATATTCACCCTGCCACGTGATGGTTCATACTCACCCTGCCATGGGATTGTTCATACACACCCTGCCACGGGATGGTTCATACTAACGATGCCATGGGATGGTTAATACTCACCCTGCCCTGGGATGGTTCATACTCACCCTGCCCTGGGATGGTTTATACTCACCTTGCCATGGGATGGTAAATACTCACCCTGCCATGGGATGGTTCATACTCACCTTGCCATGGGATGGTTCATACTCACCCTGCCATGGGATGGTTCATACACACCCTGCCATGGGATGGCTCATACTCACCCTGCCCTGGGATGGTTCATACTCACCCTGCCATGGGATGGTTCATACTTAGCCTGCCATGGGATGGTTCATACTCACCCTGCCATGGGATGGTTCATACTCACCCTTCCATGGGATGGTTCATACTCACCCTGCCCTGGAATGGTTCATACTCAACCTGCCATGGGATGGCTCATACTCACCCTGCCATGGGATGGTTCATACTTAGCCTGCCATGGGATGGTTCATACTCACCCTGCCATGGAATGGTTCATACTTAACCTGCCATGGGATGGTTCATACTCACCCTGCCATGGAATGGTTCATACTCACCCTGCCATGGGTTGGTTCATACTCACCCTGCCATGGGATGGTTCTTACTCACCCTGCTATGGGATGGTTCATACTCACCCTGTCATGGGATGGCTTATACACACCCTGTCATGGGATGGTTCATACTCACCCTGTCATGGGATGGTTCATACTCACCCTGCCATTGGATGGTTCATACTCACCCTATCATGGGATTGTTCACACTCACCCTGTCATGGGATGGTTCATGCTCACCCTGCCATGGGACGGTTCATACTCACAATGCCATGGGATGGTTCATACTCATCCTGCCATGGGATGGTTCATACTCACCCTGCCCTGGGATGGTTCATACTTAGCCTGCCATGGGATATTTCATACTCACCCTGCCATGGGATGGTTCATACTCAGCCTGCCATGGGATGGTTCATACTCACCCTGCCATGGGATGGTTCATACTCACCCTGCCATGGGATGGTTCATACTCACCCTGCCATGGGATGGTTCATACTTAACCTGCCATGGGATGGTTCATACTCACCCTGCCATGGGATGGTTCATACTCACCCTGCCATGGGATGGTCCATACTCACCCTGCCATGGGATGGTTCATGCTCACCCTGCCATGGGATGGCTCATACTCACCCTGCCATGGGATGGTTCATACTCACCCTGCCATGGGATGGTTCATACTCACCCTGCCATGGGATGGTTCATACTCACCCTGCCATGGGATGGTTCATACTCACCTTGCCATGGGATGGTTCATACTCACCCTGCCATGGAATGGTTCATACTCACTCTGCCATAGGATGGTTCATACTCACCCTGCCATGGAATGGTTCATACTCACCCTGCCATGGGATGATTCATACTCACCCTGTCATGGGATGGTTCTTACTCACCCTGCTATGGGATGGTTCATACTCACCCTGTCATGGGATGGTTCATACTCACCCTGTCATGGGATGGTTCATACTCCCCCTGTCATGGGATTGTTCATACTCACCCTGCCATGGGATGGTTCATACTCACCCTGCCATGGGATGGTTCATACTCACCCTGCCATGGGATGGTTCATACTCACCTTGCCATGGGATGGTTCATACTCACCCTGCCATGGAATGGTTCATACTCACTCTGCCATAGGATGGTTCATACTCACCCTGCCATGGAATGGTTCATACTCACCCTGCCATGGGATGATTCATACTCACCCTGTCATGGGATGGTTCTTACTCACCCTGCTATGGGATGGTTCATACTCACCCTGTCATGGGATGGTTCATACTCACCCTGTCATGGGATGGTTCATACTCCCCCTGTCATGGGATTGTTCATACTCACCCTGCCATGGGATGGTTCATACTCACCCTGTCATGGGATGGTTCATACTCACCCTGTCATGGGATGGTTCATAATCACCCTGCCATGGGATGGTTCATAATCACCCTACCATGGGATGGTTCATACTCACCCTGCCATGGGATGGTTCATACTCACCCTGCCATGGGATAGCTCATACTCTCCCTGCCCTGAGATGGTTCATACTTAGCCTGCCATGGGATGGTTCATACTCACCCTGCCATGGGATGGTTCATACTCACCCTGTCATGGGATGGTTCATACTCACCTTGCCATGAGATGGTTCATACTCACCCTGCCATGGAATGGTTCATACTCACCCTGCCATAGGATGGTTCATACTCACCCTGCCATGGAATGGTTCATACTCACCCTGCCATGGGATGATTCATACTCACCCTGCCATGGGATGGTTCTTACTCACCCTGCTATGGGATGGTTCATACTCACCCTGTCATGGGATGGTTCATACTCACCCTGTCATGGGATGGTTCATACTCACCCTGTCATGGGATTGTTCATACTCACCCTGCCATGGGATGGTTCATACTCACCCTATCATGGGATGGTTCATACTCACCCTGTCATGGGATGGTTCATAATCACCCTGCCATGGGATGGTTCATAATCACCCTACCATGGGATGGTTCATACTCACCCTGCCATGGGATGGTTCATACTCACCCTGCCATGGGATAGCTCATACTCTCCCTGCCCTGAGATGGTTCATACTTAGCCTGCCATGGGATGGTTCATACTCACCCTGCCATGGGATGGTTCATACTCACCCTGTCATGGGATGGTTCATACTCACCCTACCATGGGATGGTTCATACTCACCCTCTCATGGGATGGTTCATACTCACCCTTTCATGGGATGGTTCATACTCACCCTGTCATGGGATGGTTCATAACCACCCTGCCATGGGATGGTTCATAATCACCCTACCATGGGATGGTTCATACTCACCCTGCCATGGGATGGCTCATACTCACCCTGCTATGGGATGGTTCATACTAACCCTGCCATGGGATGGTTCATACTCACCCTGCCATGGGATGGTTCATACTCACCCTGCCATGGGATGGTTCATACTCATCCTGTCATGGGCTGGTTCATACTCACCCTGCCATGGGATGGCTCGTACTCACCCTGCCATGGGGTGGTTCATACTCATCCTGTCATGGGATGGTTCATACTCACCCTGTCATGGGATGGTTCGTACTCACCCTGCCATGGGATGGTTCATACTCACCCTGTCATGGGATGGTTCATACTCACCCTGTCATGGGATAGTTCATACTCACCCTGCCATGGGATGGTTCATACTCACCCTGCCATGGGTTGGGTTATTGAGGCTAGGACTTTGGGTAGTTTCAAATTTAGGTTGGATAGGTACATGAGTGGGAGGGGTTGGATTTGAGTGGGACTTGCACATCAGAGCTTATTTCTTGGGTAGCATTGAGGGTTGGGTTGGTCAAATGCTTGTTAGCGGGATGAATTGTGGAGGACCTGCCTAGTATGGGCCAACAGGCCTCCTGCAGTGTTCCTCCTTTCTTATGTTCTTATGTTCATGGGATGGTTCATACTCACCCTGTCATGGGATGGTTCATACTCACCCTGCCATTGGCTGGTTTATACTCACCCTGTCATGGGCTGGTTCATACTCACCCTGTCATGGGATAGTTCATGCTCACCCTGTCATGGGATGGTTCATACTCACCCTGTCATGGGATGGTTCATACTCACCCTGTCATGGGCTGGTTCATACTCACCCTGTCATGGGATAGTTCATACTCACCCTGTCATGGGATGGTTCATACTCACCCTGCCATTGGCTGGGTTATACTCACCCTGTCATGGGATGGTTCATACTCACCCTGCCATGGGCTGGTTCATACTCACCCTGTCATGGGATGGTTCATACTCACCCTGTCATGGGATGGTTCATACTCACCCTGTCATGGGATGGTTCATACTCACCCTGCCATGGGCTGGTTCATACTCACCCTGTCATGGGATGGTTCATACTCACCCTGTCATGGGATGGTTCATACTCACCCTGCCATGGGATGGTTCATACTCACCCTGTCATGGGATGGTTCATACTCACCCTGCCATGGGATGGTTCATACTCACCCTGTCATGGGATGGTTCATACTCACCCTGTCATGGGATGGTTCATACTCACCCTGCCATGGGCTGGTTCATACTCACCCTGTCATGGGATGGTTCATACTCACCCTGCCATGGGCTGGTTCATACTCACCCTGTCATGGGATGGTTCATACTCACCCTGTCATGGGATGGTTCATACTCACCCTGCCATGGGCTGGTTCATACTCACCCTGTCATGGGCTGGTTCATACTCACCCTGTCATGGGATGGTTCATATTCTTTTAAGGCTATTATGGAGGAATTATTTTCTCTGCTTGTCACAGATAATCTATAGTTTGAATTATTTCAATAATTTTCCTGAACGTTTCGAAGACCATTATCAAGTTTCGACCGAGAATAACGTTTAAAGTTTCCTCTAGAATGCGTAAGGCATTTTTGTTCACCGCTGCAGTTTCAAAGACTGAACAACTTCAAAACTGAACAGTTGTAAAAACTGAGAAGTTTCAAAAAAACTGAACAGTTCCAAAACTGAACAATTTCAAAAAACTGAACAGTTCCAAAACTGAACAATTTCAAAAAACTGAACAGTTCCAAAACTGAACAATTTCAAAAAACTGAACAGTTCCAAAAACTGAAAAGTTTCAAAAAACTGAACAGTTCCAAAAACTGAGAAGTTTAAAAAAAACTGAACAGTTCCAAAACTGAACAATTTAAAAAAACTGAACAGTTCCAAAACTGAACAGTTTAAATAAAACTGAACTGTTCCAAAAATTAGAAAGTTTCAAAATCTGAAAAGTTTAAAAAACTGAACAGTTCGAAAAACCGAGCAGTTCCAAAAACTGAAAAGTTCCAGAAACTGAAAAGTTTCAAAAACTGAAGAGTTTCAATAGTGAACAGTTCAAAAGCTTAGCAGTTTCAACACTGAAGTTTCAAAAACTGAACAGAATAAACGAATGAACAGATTCAAAACTGGAAGCTGCCGTCTGTACATTTTTTTTATCAGTGTAAAGAAATCAATGTTCTCAGTGTAGTGAAGAACATGAACAGTGATAACACTAATATAACACTAATATAACACTAATATAACACTAATATAACACTAATATAACACTAATATAACACTAATATAACACTAATATAACACTAATATAACACTAATATAACACTAATATAACACTAATATAACACTAATATAACACTAATATAACACTAATATAACACTAATTTAACACTAATATAACACTAATATAACACTAATATAATATAACACTACTATAACACTAATATAACACTAATATAACACTAATATAACACTAATATAACACTAATATAACACTAATATAACACTAATATAACACTAATATAACACTAATATAACACTAATATAACACTAATATAACACTAATATAACACTAATATAACACTAATATAACACTAATATAACACTAATATAACACTAATATAACACTAATATAACACTAATATAACACTAATATAACACTAATATAACACTAATATAACACTAATATAACACTAATATAACACTAATATAACACTAATATAACACTAATATAACACTAATATAACACTAATATAACACTAATATAACACTAATATAACACTAATATAACACTACTATAACACTACTATAACACTACTATAACACTACTATAACACTACTATAACACTACTATAACACTAGAACACTACTATAACACTAATATAACACTACTATAACACTACTATAACACTAATATAACACTACTATAACACTACTATAACACTAATATAACACTAATATAACACTAATTTAACACTAATATAACACTAATATAACACTAATATAACACTAATATAACACTAATATAACACTAATATAACACTAATATAACACTAATATAACACTAATATAACACTAATATAACACTAATATAACACTAATATAACACTAATATAACACTAATATAACACTAATATAACACTAATATAACACTAATATAACACTAATATAACACTAATATAACACTAATATAACACTAATATAACACTAATATAACACTAATATAACACTAATATAACACTAATATAACACTAATATAACACTAATATAACACTAATATAACACTAATATAACACTAATATAACACTAATATAACACTAATATAACACTAATATAACACTAATATAACACTAATATAACACTAATATAACACTAATATAACACTAATATAACACTAATATAACACTAATATAACACTAATATAACACTAATATAACACTAATATAACACTAATATAACACTAATATAACACTAATATAACACTAATATAACACTAATATAACACAGTGATAACACTAATATAACACTAATATAACACTAATATAACACTAATATAACACTAATATAACACTACTATAACACTACTATAATACTACTATAACACTACTATAACACTACTATAACACTAATATAACACTAATATAACACTAATATAACACTAATATAACACTAATATAACACTAATATAACACTAATATAACACTAATATAACACTAATATAACACTAATATAACACTAATATAACACTAATATAACACTAATATAACACTAATATAACACTAATATAACACTAATATAACACTAATATAACACTAATATAACACTAATATAACACTAATATAACACTAATATAACACTAATATAATACAGTGATAACACTAATATAACACTAATATAACACTAATATAACACTAATATAACACTAATATAACACTAATATAACACTAATATAACACTAATATAACACTAATATAACACTAATATAACACTAATATAACACTAATATAACACTAATATAACACTAATATAACACTAATATAACACTAATATAACACTAATATAACACTAATATAACACTAATATAACACTAATATAACACTAATATAACACTAATATAACACTAATATAACACTAATATAACACTAATATAACACTAATTTAACACTAATATAACACTAATATAACACTAATATAACACTAATATAACACTAATATAACACTAATATAACACTAATATAACACAGTGATAACACTAATATAACACTAATATAACACAGTGATAACACTAATATAACACTAATATAACACTAATATAACACTAATATAACACTAATATAACACTAATATAACACTAATATAACACTAATATAACACTAATATAACACTAATATAACACTAATATAACACTAATATAACACTAATATAACACTAATATAACACTAATATAACACTTATATAACACTAATATAACACTAATATAACACTAATATAACACTAATATAACACTAATATAACACTAATATAACACTAATATAACACTAATATAACACTTATATAACACTAATATAACACTAATATAACACTAATATAACACTAATATAACACTAATATAACACTTATATAACACTAATATAACACTAATATAACACTAATATAACACTAATATAACACTAATATAACACTAATATAACACTAATATAACACTAATATAACACTAATATAACACTAATATAACACTAATATAACACTAATATAACACTAATATAACACTAATATAACACTAATTTAACACTAATATAACACTAATATAACACTAATATAACACTAATATAACACTAATATAACACTAATATAACACTAATATAACACTAATATAACACTAATATAACACTTATATAACACTAATATAACACTAATATAACACTAATATAACACTAATATAACACTAATATAACACTAATATAATGTTGATTATGTTATCGAATCTTTTTTAAGACAAGTTATCATATCTTTTTTTCTAAATGTTTTAATTACAGTTATTATTAACTTTTTTGTTTGCGTACAACTTAAAGAGGAACCTTGTATCCGTGGACTACTGTACTGTCAGTATTTCATGGATTTCAAGCCAAATATAATTACAAATTATGTATGGAAATCTTACTTTCAAAAGACAGTACTAGACATTAATTTAAAAATACGTCTGTCTTTATTAAAGATTTTATTTTTCACATGCCCAAAAATTATGGCTTTATTTATCATAACTTATTCACATAACAAAACTGGATAAATTCTATAATTATTCTCTTCGGTAACAAAATTCATCTTTGGAAAAAACTAAAGAAGTGTGAGAAGAAAGAGGAAGGGGTGAGAAGTGAAGAAAGAAGAAAACTGGGGGTGTCAGAGGGGAGTAAAATAAAATGAGGGGAAGGGGCTGAGAATAGAAAGGAGGGTGACAGGGGAGGAAAGCAGGGTGAGTGGAGAGAGAGATAGGTGGGGAGAGATGGAAGGAGAGTGAGGGAAAGAAATTAAGAATAATGAGTGAGCGAGGGTGAACAGAGTAATGAGAGACTTGACACTGTTTCTTTGTTACCAGAGTTCGTATATTGTTGGGCTGAGTGGTAGAGAGGGCAGGCACATCGAACGTCACGTTCAACATCCAATTTAGATCGGTTTTGCGTCTTATTGCCAATAGCGTAGAGAACACAGACTCTCAAAGATATGTTGAGGATAATTGCATCGTAGTTGTTAAAGCAAGAAGCCCAACCTTGCAATAAACTTCGCTTCCCTTCACCGAAAATGTGGCAAGTCGTCGTTCTATTGTAAGCCTGTCCTTGGTGGTACTGTCAATGATGTGCTCCAAGATCTCTTCCTGCATCTCGTCAGGCAGATCATCTCCCCGACATCTATAAAAATGTTCATGTAAGTGTCATGGCCTTTATTTGAGGAAAATATTGCTTGAAAGCTATGGCTGTTCAACTTGATTATCAATGAAAGCTTTGGTAAGATTGCGGAGAGCAGACACACGTCCAGTATTTACATCTCTTCAAGAGTTCAAGCTTTTCAGTGGTAGACCGTACACAATCATTGTGGTTAATCATTGTTCTCTCTTTTCCTTTAAGTTTCAAATTTAGTTCATTCGGTGCTTGAAACATACCCGCATGACAAGTAAGAACTAGTTGAGTGATGCTTGAAGACCAACTTCCCTTCGAGCTTCCGCGAATGTGCTCAGTTCTTCCCGTAAATCCAGAATACGTTCCAACTTGTTACTTCTGGATAACCAGCGAACTTGAGTATGAAACAAGAGATTCTGATGAGCTGCAACAAGAAACAGACAATATATTAAATTGTCAAGTGTACCGAGTACTTCCTTGGATGCAGTTTACAATCTTCATGGCAGTTTGTAACACCATAGAGACGTCCTGAGGAAGAATCTTCGACGCAAGTACTTCACGTTGAGTCATTCACTATCTACAACACTTGAGCTTTTCTCTAGAAGCTTTTGGATGAATCCTGATCGTAAACAAGTCATTGCAACAGCACCTCCGGTGAAATAATACGCAAAAAAGAGGAAACTCTTGCAAAAATAGAACATTAAATAACCTAGTACCAAAGTATAAATCTTTGCAATCCAATTATTAACCTTTTTATGGTTGACTATCCCAGCCTGAATGGTATGAAATGAGCAATGAACATTTGTCATAAATATAACTTATGACCGTCAGATATATTACGAAACGAAAAAATATCAGTTACAATATAGTGCAAATAAACAAAGACTGACCTCTTATTTAGGCAATTGTAAATGGAAGGTCAATAGAGAGTAAAACACATCTGTTACTTATGATAGCCAGACCACAACTAGAACACAACTAGAATATAATTGAGCTTCAGGGACTGGTTACTAGCTAATTGCTAAGTGTTACGAGAAATATTTTCATTTGCTATTACCCTGGCATTAATAAAAACTAATAATTACTGTTTTAAAGATAAATTATTCTGAATTTATGACATTTTTTTTTCTTTTGACCCAGAAAAAAATCCGTCCATTAAAATTATTATTATTTGAATTATTATTATTATTATTATTATTAATATTATTATTATTATTATTATTATTATTATTATTATTATTATTATTATTATTATTATTATTATTATTATTATTATTATTATTATTATTATTATTATTTATCTGCACACTCTGGGTCTCATACAGTTGTCTGGAGTTTTTATAGCGCTGACTTGAACCATGAGCCACTTATGTGTGATTATATAATCTTAAACAATTATGTATAATTATAGACGAAAGTTTGTGCTATAATTAACCAGAACAGTCTCCTTATGGTCGTTTTGGGAACTAATAGTTAACCGGTGTCCCACGGCAAGGCATACTTCTAGTAGTTGCTTGAGTGCACCATGACAAGGGATACCTCTAGTAGTTGCTTGAGATTCCCAAGGGAGGGGATACCTCCATAGTTGCTTGATATATCCACCACAGGGAATACCTATGATGGTTGCTTCAGTGACATAAGACAGGGGATACCTGCAGTCCTCTAGTGGTTGCTTGA
Organism: Cherax quadricarinatus; assembly: GCF_038502225.1. Lineage (NCBI taxonomy): Eukaryota > Metazoa > Arthropoda > Malacostraca > Decapoda > Parastacidae > Cherax > Cherax quadricarinatus. The sequence goes on along the minus strand of NC_091330.1, from coordinate 25,237,656 downwards.
TATACCCTAGACAGGTGATACCTGAAGTGGTTGCCTGAGACATCCAAGGCAGGGGATATTTCTAAAGGTTACTTGAGTGACCCAAGACAGGGGATGTCCCTTGTGGTTCTTAGCTTAATTCATGATAAGGGATACCTTCAGTTGTTGCTTGAGTCCTCCATGACAGGGGATACTGCTGTTGGTTACCTGAGATTCCCTGTTTCTCTGACAGTGTCTGACACTCCTTGTGTTCCTCTGTTTCTCTGACAGTGTCTGACACTCCTTGTGTTCCTCTGTTTCTCTGACAGTGTCTGACACTCCATGTGTTCCTCTGTTTCTCTGACAGTGTCTGAAACACCTTGTGTTCCTATGTTTCTCTGACAGTGTCGGACACTCCTTGTGTTCCTATGTTTCTCTGACAGTGTCTGACACTCCTTGTGTTCCTATGTTTCTCTGACAGTGTCTGACACTCCTTGTGTTCCTCTGTTTCTCTGACAGTGTCTGACACTCCATGTGTTCCTCTGTTTCTCTGACAGTGCCTGAGACTCTCTCCCAGCTGCTCCATGAGGTTTATCAAACCTCTTCTTAAAGCTATGTATGGATCCTGCCTCCACTACATCACTCACCAGGCTGGTCCACTTCCAGACAACTCTGTAACATCCCTGTGACTCATTTAAGTCTTCAGCTTCCAGCTGTGACTCCATGTTGTTGTGTCCCATCTCTGAAATGTTCTGTCCCTCTCCACCTTGTCAGTTCCTCACAGTATTTGATAGGTTGTTATCATGTGTCATCCCTATTCCTTCTGTCCTCCATTGTCGTCAGGATGAGTTCCCTTAACCTCCCCTAGTAGGAAAACCCCCTCAACTCCGAGACTAGTCTTGATGCAAACCTTTGCACTTTCTCTAATTTATTGACGTGTTTGACAAAGTGTGGGCTCCATACTGGTTCTGCATACTCCAATATAGGCATGATGTACACGGTGTACAGTATCGTGAATGACTCCTTATTTAGATGTCGAAACGCTATTCTCAGGTTTACCAGACGCCCATATGCTACAACAGTTATTTGGTTGATTTGCGCTTGAGGAGATATGTTCGGTATGATACTCATCCCAAGATTCTTTTCCGTGAGTGAGTTTTGCAGCCTTTGACCTCTTCAGTTGTACTCCGTGTCCAGTCTTCTTTGTCCTTCCGAAATCTTCATACTTTGAACTTGCTGGGGTTAAACTCCACGAGCCATATGCCGGACCAAGCTTGCAGCCTGTCCAGATCCTCTTGCATTCTTCCTTAATCCTCGTCCGCTTGTATTCTACTCATTAGCCTCATATCGTCTGCGAACAGGAACAACTCTGAATCTATCTCTTCCGTCATGTCATACACATATACAAGAAACAGTACCGGACCTAGGACTGACCCTTGTGGAACCCCACTCGACACATACACCCAGTCTGACACCTCGTCGCGTACCAACTCACGTTGTTTCATTACTGTCAGGTATTCCCTAAGCCACTGAAGTACTTTCTCTGCTATTCCTGCCTGCACCTCTAGCTTTTCAACCAGCCTCTTCTGTGGCAACTTGTGAAAAGCCTTCTTACAGTCCAAGAAGATGCGGTCTACCCATCCCTCTCTCTTTCCTGATTTACTTCTGTTACCTTGTCGTAGAACTCCAGTAGATTTTTGACGCAGAATTTCCCTTCCTTGAAGCCCATGCTGGTTGTTATGAATGAATCCATTCCTTTCTAGGTGCTCCACTACTATTCAGATAATCTTGTCCTAAAGTTTACATACTATACATGTCAGCAATATACTGGTCTGTAGTTTAGTGCTGCCTGTTTGTCTCCTGGTTTAAAAATCAGGACTACATTTATTGTGTTTCACACCTCAGGCAGTTGCTCTGTTTCGTTAGATTTATTGAAGATTGTTGTTAGTGGCACACACAGTTCATCTGCTCCTTCTCTCAGGACCCTAGTAGAGATATCTGGGCCCACAGCCTCAGAGGTATCTAGTTTTCCTAGCTGTTTCTTCACCTACTCCTCGGTTAGTTACGGTGTGTCCAGCACTTGTTGGTGAACCCTACTACCTCGGTTTCCTTTAAGCCTCTCCGTCTATACAATGAATAGCTTCCTGCATTGTGAACTGAGCTCCTCACATACTTCCTGGTCGTTCCCTGTGAGCTCCCCTCTTTCCTTCTTAGCCTGATTACCGTGTGATGCAGGTTTCTTGGCAGTGTCTGACACTCCTTGTGATGCAGGTTCCCTGGCAGTGTCTGACACTTCTTGTGAGGCAGGTTCCCTGGCAGTGTCTGACACTCCTTGTGATGCAGGTTCCCTGGCAGTGTCTGACACTCCTTGTGATGCAGGTTCCCTGGCAGTGTCTGACACTCCTTGTGATGCAGGTTAGCTGGCAGTGTCTGACACTCCTTTTGATGCAGGTTCCCTGGCAGTGTCTGACACTCCTTGTGATGCAGGTTCCCTGGCAGTGTCTTACACTCCCTGTGATGCAGGTTCCCTGGCAGTGTCTGACACTCCTTGTGATGCAGGTTCCCTGGCAGTGTCTGACACTCCTTGTGATGCAGGTTCCCTGGCAGTGTCTGAGACTCCTTGTGATGCAGGTTCCCTGGCAGTGTCTGACACTCCTTGTGATGCAGGTTCCCTGGCAGTGTCTGACACTCCTTGTGATGCAGGTTCCCTGGCAGTGTCTTACACTCCCTGTGATGCAGGTTCCCTGGCAGTGTCTGACACTCCTTGTGATGCAGGTTCCCTGGCAGTGTCTGACACTCCTTGTGATGCAGGTTCCCTGGCAGTGTCTGAGACTCCTTGTGATGCAGGTTCCCTGGCAGTGTCTGACACTCCTTGTGATGCAGGTTCCCTGGCAGTGTCTTACACTCCTTGTGATGCAGGTTCCCTGGCAGTGTCTGACACTCCTTGTGATGCAGGTTCCCTGGCAGTGTCTGACACTCCTTGTGATGCAGGTTCCCTGGCAGTGTCTTACACTCCTTGTGATGCAGGTTCCCTGGCAGTGTCTGACACTCCTTGTGATGCAGGTTCCCTGGCAGTGTCTGACACTCCTTGTGATGCAGGTTCCCTGGCAGTGTCTTACACTCCTTGTGATGCAGGTTCCCTGGCAGTGTCTTACACTCCTTGTGATGCAGGTTCCCTGGCAGTGTCTGACACTCCTTGTGATGCAGGTTCCCTGGCAGTGTCTGAGACTCCTTGTGATGCAGGTTCCCTGGCAGTGTCTGACACTCCTTGTGATGCAGGTTCCCTGGCAGTGTCTGACACTCCTTGTGATGCAGGTTCCCTGGCAGTGTCTTACACTCCTTGTGATGCAGGTTCCCTGGCAGTGTCTGACACTCCTTGTGATGCAGGTTCCCTGGCAGTGTCTGACACTCCTTGTGATGCAGGTTCCCTGGCAGTGTCTGACACTCCTTGTGATGCAGGTTCCCTGGCAGTGTCTGACACTCGCCGCCAGGTGGCTGGCTTTAAGATCATATCTTTCGTGAAATGATAAATATTTAATATTTTCACATTGACTAGTCCAATTACCTGAAATTTTACCTGTGTTTGACAAGGTTGGCTTCCAGCTATTAGACATCTTAATGGAGATGAGTTACAGCTCCTGTCTCCACTAATGGTGTACTTAGCTATGTTTAATTTTTGTTCTGGTATAAACCTTGGTAATAAATACCGACAAGTTGGTTTAGAAAGACACGTAAGCAAACACTATAACATATTTATTAGAAAACGTTTCGGTCCTGGGACCTTGATCACTTCTAGAAGTGATCAAGGTCCCAGGACCGAAACGTTTTCTAATAAATATGTTATAGTGTTTGCTTACGTGTCTCTCTAAACCAATTTTTGTTCTGCTCCGGTTCCCAGGCCAGACATACTTACCTTAAACCTAAAGAGCAATTGAGAGGGTTGACCTCCAGCTCCTGAGCCTCTTCAGGGTGTTAACCTAGCGGGGTTTCCGCATGTTTCAGTGCCATATCTTTAATAATGTATCAAATATTGAATATTTTGGAGGCTTAGCCAATCGATCCAAAATTTTTAGTGTTTTGAGATTACTGTGTCAGAGTTTCCGAAACTCTTTGAGACTTACTTCACAATGTTTCGTCCCATCCATCGCATGTTTCAGCAGTATTTGAAAGTCCTGATATCTAGCCTATGAAATTCAGAAGGGTGTTGCGCTACAACTCCTCGAAGCTTAAGGTAGTTGAGTTACAACTTCTGGGCCACATAAGGAAGTTCAGCTACAGCTCCTGGGCTACTTAAGCTTGTCGAGCTACAGATCGTGAGCTACGTTAGGGTGTTAAGCTACAACTTCAGGGCTGTAAAGGTATTCAGTTAGAGCCTTTAGGGTAGTTAAGGGCATTAATCTACAGCTCCTGGGCTACGACAAGGCGACGACACATTATGTAATGAACAGGAGGTCCTCTTGATAGCTGAACATGTGCACTAAAAGATCTCTGGCTAGATCCCGTCCTCCTAAAGATAGCCTTCATTTCAACTACTCAGGAAATCGTAACATCGAGATTGTAAACAAACCATGGAACGGTTGCAGTTTTAACCCTCCAGTTCCTTGATTTTGTTTAATCATTTCACTGTTGTAAAGACAAACAAATAACGGACTGATGAAGGCAACTTAAACAAAGTGTTACATAGGAGCTTCTATTATTTTTAATTTCTCGCTGCAGATGTTTCTATCCTGGCAACTCAAACCTAGGCTCAATCCCACCTAAGCCTAACGTAGATCTAAGCCTAGCCTAAGCGGTAGGCCTAAGCCTGGCCTAAGCCTAAGTCCTAAGACCTAACCTAGGCCTAGCCACAATCTGGCCTAACAATCCCTACCAGCCTAGGCACAATCCTGGCCTAACGTAATCCTAAGCTTCTTCTTCTTCTTTCCTTCTAGTTCCTTGGCCTGGCCTTGGCCTATTTCCTTAACCTTAGCCTCCAGCCTAGCTGGCCGTACCTGGCCTAACTGGCATGCCAATCCTCAGCCATGGACCTGGAACGTAACTTGGCCTGGCCTAATGGCTAGCCTAACCTGGCCTAATCCTGGTCCTGGCACAACCTAACCTAGCCAATAACCTAAGCCTTAACTTCTTCTTTCGTTCTTCTTACTAACTGCAGTAACCTAACCTAACCTGTGTAACCCTAGCAATAATCCTAACCTAACCTAACCTAACCTAGCCTAACCTAACCGTAATCTAACTTCTTCTTTAACCTTAACTTAACTTCTTTAACCTAAGCCTAATCTGCTTTAACCTAGTTTCCTAACCTAACCTAACCTTAACCTAACCTAACCGTAACACAACCTCAATCCTAACTAACCTATTCAGCTTCTTGCCTAAGCCTAACCTAACTTCTTAATAACCTGTGTAACCTAACTTCTTAACCTTAACCTAACCTAACCTAGCCTAAGCCTAACTAACCTAGCATGTCTAGCCTTCAACCTGTAACTGGCCTGTACAACACAACTTGTTGGCCTTCTTAACAACTGCCTTCTGCCTTCAACCCCACAACTCATTCGCCTAAGCCTATAACTTTCTTCAACCTAACGTAACCTGAACCTGCTTCCTTAACCCGGCGGCCTGGCCCTAAGTGGCCTTCTGGCCCCTGGCCCATGGCCTGGCCGTGGACGCTAGGCCTGGCCATGGCCATGGCGTAGGCCCTGGCCTAGGCCGTGGCCTTAACCTGGCGTGGCCTGGCAGCAGGCCGTGGCTAGCTAGGCCTCAGGCTGTTCCCTGGCCTGGCCTGGCCAACCAACCATGGTCCTAGGCCTAGTGCAAGCTTCTTCCACCAACCTGGTGACTGGCAGCGAATACAGTAGGCCTAAGTTCAGCGGCCTCGGCCTGGCCACAACTTGGCAGGTCCTGGCCGTGGCACCAACCTGGCGTGGCCTTCAACGCCTAACCTGGCCTGGCCATGGCACAATCGCTTCTTTGCTGGCCTAACCTGGCCTAACCTGGCATGGCCTGGCCTTAACTTTGTTTCTTCTTCCTAAGCCTAGCCTGGCTTTCTTCTTTAGCCTAGGCCATAGCGTAACCTAAGCCTGTATAACCGTGGCCGTAACCTTCTTCGCCTAATGGCTCAACCTAACCTATTTGCCTTAACTTCTTCTTCTTGTGCCTGGCCTTAACCTAACCCGTGGCCATGGCCTGGCCCCTGTGAACCTCAACTAACGTGACCTAACGTAACGTGAACGTAACCTAAGCCTAACCTAACCTAACCCTGGCCTAAGCCTTCCTTCAACTGCTTCTTTCTTCCCAACCTAACCTAAGACCTAGTCTGCAAGCCTAGCCAGCCTTAATAACCTGTTTGCCGTGACGCAGTGGCCTGGCGTGAACCTAACAGTAACCTAGCACAAGCCTAACTTCTTCTAACCTAATCTAACCTAACCTAACCTAACGTAACCTAGGCCTAACAACCCTTGGCTAACCTAACCGTAACCTAGCACAACCTAACCTAAGCCTAACCTAGCCTCAACTAACCTTGGCCCTAACTAACCTCAAAGTGGCCAACCTAACCTGACTTGTGGCCTAAGCCGGCCTAACCTAACCTAACCTAACCTAGCCAATCTAATCTTGTTCATAACTCCAAGTTCTAAGCAGAAGGATATTTGCTGTTAACCACTTGCGAAAAATCTACGTACGCGTGCTCGTATTAGCCGAGGTTAAAGGAGACGTTGGTTCGAGGAAACTGGTGGCCGCCTGCAGCGAGTGCCTTGACACCTCTCCTTTAAGAGATGCTTAACATGTAACACCACCACTGTATCATAGGTAAGACAGTTGCAAGACTCCACTCAGCTTTCCATAGCCTGTAATGACTTCTCTCTTAAGTTTAATTGATGTAATTTGAAATTTAATATGAGGTAATTTTCTTAATTGTATCTTAAACTGCTTTTCGATACTAAAAACTTCAACAACCCAAATTTGGTGTGTGTGTGTGTGTGTGTGTGTGTGTGTGTGTGTGTGTGTGTGTGTGTGTGTGTGTGTGTGTGTGTGTGTGTGTGTGTGTGTGTGTGTGGGTATGTGTGTAGGTGTGTACTCACCAAGTTACACTTACCTAGTTGTGGTTGCAGGGGTCGAGTCACAGCCCATGGCCCCGGCTATTCGCTGATCGCTACTAGGTCTCTCTTCCCTCTCCATGAGCTGCATCATACCTCTTCTTAAAGCTATGTATGGATCCTGCCTCCACTACATCACTTCCCAGACTATTCCACTTCCCGACAACCCTGTGACTATAGAAATACTTCTTAACATCCTCGTGATTCATCTGAGTCTTCAACTTCCAACTATGACCCCTTGTTGCTGTGTCCCATCTCTGGAACATTATGTCTCTGTCCACCTTGTCGATTCCTCTCTCAGTATCTTATATGTCGTTATCACATCCTTCCTATCTCTCCTGTCCTCCAGTATCGTCAGGTTGATTTCCTTTAACATCTCCTCGTAGGGCATACCCCTACGGGGAGAGGTTAAGGGACTAGTCTTGTTGCAAACCTTTGCACTTTCTCTAGTTACCTTACGTGCTTGGCTAGGAGTGGGTTTCAAACTGGTGCCGCATACTCCAATATAGGACTAACGTGCACGGTGTACAGGGTCCTCAACGATTCCTCATTGAGATGTGGGAATGCTGTTCTTAGGTTTGCTAGGCGCCCGTATGCTGCAGCAGTTATTTGATTGATGTGCGCCTCAGGAGATGTGCCTGGTGTTATACTCACCCCATGATTGTTTTCCTTGAGTGAGGTTTGTAGTCTCTGGCCCCCTAGACTGTACTCCGTCTGCGCTCTTCATTGTCCTTCCCCAATCTTCATGACTTTGCACTTGGTGGGGTTGAACTCCAGGAGCCAGTTGCTGGACCAGGCCTGAAGCCTGTCCAGATCCCTTTGTAGTCATGATCCGATTGAATTCTCATCAACTTCACGTCATCTGCAGAGACACTTCTGAATTTATTCCTTCCGTCATGTCGTTCAGAAATACCAGAAACAGCACCGGTCCTAGGACTGACCCCTGTGGAACCCCGCTGATCACAGGTGCCCACTCTGACACCTCGCCACGTACAATGACTCGCTGTTGTCTTCCTGACAGGTATTCCCTGATCCACTGCAGTGCCTTCCCTGTTATCCCTGCCTGGTTCTCCAGCTTTTGCACTAATCTCTTGTGTGGAACTGTGTCAAAGGCCTTCTTAAAGTCCATGAAAATGCAATCTACCCACCCCTCTCTCTTTTGTCTTACTGCTGTCACCCTGTCATAGAACTCCAGTAGTTTTGTGACGATTGTGTCTTATATACTGTAGTCAGGTGAGGCGAAGCAGGAGGAGGCGGGGTCATAGTGGAACCATCCACTAGTCGAAGTAGGTCTTCGTCCTAAGGTTGGACAATTTTGAAGAATTCTTTGTATCAAGATCCCATGATGATGCAGTGTCTGACAGTTGTGATGAATAGTTTTGAAAATCGATAAGTTAAAGATTGAGACACTTATACAATATATGAGAATCTTTACTGAGGAAACGTTTCCCCACACAGTGGCTTCATCAGCCCAATACAAAGCAGAAACTTGTCGGTTTTCAAAACCATTCATCACAGCTATCAGACACTGCATCATCATGGGATCTTGATACAAAGAATTCTTCAAAACTTGTCCAACCTTTGGACGAAGACCTACTTCGACTGCCACTATCACTGCTGGTGACCATTTCCTCCTTACCAGCTAAATCCTTCTCACACTCACTCCCAAACTCATCTATGCTAAGCTTCAGCCTCCTATTTTCCTCCTGAAGAAGTAGAACCTCCTTCTTCAACACTTGAACCTGAGATTCTAAAACACTACAACAAGCAATGGTGCTTGGTAACAGCCCACGCTAACTCCCAAGAGCTTAGGCAGGTATGAGCACACGTGACCACTAACCTCAGCGTATAAATAGTCTAGTTCATTCCATAAATTTTACAGTTGATTTTGAACACAATAACTCATTCCCTTTTCTAGATGTTTTAATTATTAAGGGGAACCATGATTTTAACTTTAAAATTTGTAGAAAACAACAAGTAACTGTTTTTATTTGCAGTATTGTTCTTCACACCAAGACAGAGTTAAACTTCCTAAATTCTTTTCCAATTTTCTGAGAGTGGGCGAAACGTAGTCAATAAAGGATCACAGCTTCGCGTATTTGCAGCCCAAAGTTCATAGATGAAGCAATCTTGATAACTTGGGAAATAGCTAATGATATAATATACCCAAAATACTTAATTGATAAATCCTTTAAAGCTGCTAGAAATACATTTTACAATTCAAAAAAAAAAAAATATTCAACCAAGAATATGTTGGTTCTCCCTTACCTAGAAAACCTTCTTGATATACTTTCTTTACTTAAGAATTTTAAAATCAAAGTTGTATGTAAAAATCTTGATACCGAAAAAAATCTGATTAATAATTACCAAAAATATGCTGACGGCTGTGTCTACAAGATTCCCTGTGAAAAATATAATAAAATTTATTACTGGCAAACTGGGAAAAACCTTGAAGATTGTGCTGAATGATTTGAAAAACCGACAAGTTGAAGATTGAGACACGTATGCAGCATATGGGAATCTTTATTCAGGAAACGTTTCGCCACACAGTGGCTTCATGGTTTTTCAAACCATTCAGCACAACTGTCAGACACTGCAGCATCATGGGATCTTGTTACAAAGAATTCTTCAACACTTGTTCAACCTTTGGACGAAGACCTACTTCGACTAGTGGATGGTACCACTATGACCTCGCCTCCACCTGCTTCACCTCACCTCACTACAGTATATAAGCCACGTCTACGGCCCTATGCTGTACATTCTACAAGATTGATGGACTGAACACATCGACTCAAGGCTGAAGGACTGATTACCTCATACTCCTCCTCTCATTACGCCTTCCTCTTCGTATTGGACTGATGAAGCCACTGTGTGGCGAAACGTTTCCTGAATAAAGATTCCCATATGCTGCATAAGTGTCTCAATCTTCAACCTTGAAGATTACAATAACATAAATATAGTATTAGCACTGAACAAGAGTCTAATGCTCTATTTATTCATGAGAGAAATTTTAACTATCCATCTGATTTTTAAATAGCCTTGAAAGCTGTATGAAGCAGATCTATGGTTGAGAGAAATATTATTGAATCGAGCTTCATAAAAAAAAAATAGTATTGATTTTAATATGAATACTAATTTAAGGCTATACATATTAGATTCATTTATAATTAATAAAATTTTGGAAAATTTTAAACTATGTGTGACAGGCCCGAGAATCAAGCTGTGCAGGATGAAAGTTGAACGGTGGGTATATCTTGAACTGGAAGGTGATTGGTGGCTGGAGATCGTCAGGAAGGAAGGCGGGAAGGAGAGGAACACAAAACTTCGAGGTGATTGGTCGTTGGTGTACTAGTACAACGAGCAGTATTTTATATTATTGTACCCACGAACAAGTGGTATTGATCAATAAAAACACTGTGACTAGCAGTGCATTTATATACTGCCAGCTGCAGTGTTGTTATTGATCAATACCACTTGTTCGTGGGTACAATAATATAAAATACTGCTCGTTGTACTTGTACCAAGCGGTGTAGAATGAAATTAGCCTAGTTATATATATATATATATATATATATATATATATATATATATATATATATATATATATATATATATATATATATATATATATATATATATATATATATATAGTAGGTTGGTAGACAGCAACCACCCAGGGGAATACTACCGTCCTGCTAAGTGAGTGTAAAACAAAAGCCTGTAATTGTTTTACATGATGGTAGGATTGCTGGTGTCTTTTGTCTGTCTCATAAATATGCAAGATTACAGGTATGTCTTGCTACTTCTACTTACACTTAGGTCACACTACACATACATGTACATGTTTATTTATACACACTCATCTGAGTTTTCTTTGATTTTATCTTAATAGTTCTTGGTCTTATTACTTTTCCTTTTATATCCATGGGGAAGTGGAATAAGAATCTTTCCTCCGTAAGCCATGCGTGTTGTAAAAGTCAGCTAAAATGCCGGGAACAATGGGCTAGTAACCCCTTTTCCTGTAATAATTACTAAAAAGAATAAGAAGAAAATTGTCAAAGCGGGAAGTTTGAATGTGCGTGGATGTTGTGCAAATGATAATAAAGAGATGGTTTTGGATGTTATGAATGAGAAGAAGCTGGATGTCCTGGCTTTAAGTGAAACAAAGCTGAAGGAGGTGGGAGAGTTTTAGTGGAGAGGAATAAATGGGATTAGGTCAGGGGTTTCAAATAGAGTTAGAGCTAAAGAAGGAGTAGCAATAATGCTGAAGGATAAGTTATGGCAGGAAAAGAGGACTATAAATGTATTAATTCAAGGATTATGTGGAGTAAAATAAAGGTTGGATGTGAAAAGTGGGTTATAGTAAGCGTATATGCACCTGGAGAAGAGAGAAGTGTAGAGGAGAGAAAGAGATTTTGGGAAATGTTGAGTGAATGCGTGGGGAGTTTTGAACCAAGTGTGAGAGTAATGGTGGTTGGGGATTTCAATGCTAAAGTGGGAAAAAATGTTGCGGAGGGAGTAGTAGGTAAATTTGGGGTGCCAGGGGTAAATGTAAATGGAAGCCTTTAATTGAGCTATGTGTAGAAAGAGGTTTGGTAATAAGTAATACATATTTTATGAAGAAGAGGATAAATAAATATACAAGGTATGATATAGCACGTAATAAAAGTAGTTTGTTAGATTATGTATTGGTGGATAAAAGGTTGATGGGTAGGCTCCAGGATGTACATGTTTATAGAGGGGCAACTGATATATCGGATCATTATTTAGTTGTAGCTACAGTTAGAGTAAGAGGTAGATGGGAAAAGAGGAAAATGGCAACAACAAGCAAGAGGGAGGTGAAAGTGTATAAACTAAGGGAGGAGGAAGTTCGGGTGAGATATAAGCGACTATTGGCAGAAAGGTGGGCTGGTGCAAGTATGAGTAGTGGGGGGGTTGAAGAGGGTTGGAATAGTTTTAAAAATGCAGTATTAGAATGTGGGGCAGAAGTTTGTGGTTATAGGAGGGTGGGTGCAGGAGGAAAGAGGAGTGATTGGTGGAATGATGAAGTAAAGGGTGTGATAAAGGAGAAAAAGGTAGCTTATGAGAGGTTTTTACAAAGCAAAAGTGTTATAAGAAGAGCAGAGTATATGGAGAGTAAAAGAAAGGTGAAGAGAGTGGTGAGAGAGTGCAAAAGGAGAGCAGATGATAGAGTGGGAGAGGCACTGTCAAGAAATTTTAATGAAAATAAGAAAAAAAATTGGAGTTGAACAAGTTAAGAAAGCCTAGAGAACAAATGGATTTGCCAGTTAAAAACAGAGTAGGGGAGTTAGTGGATGGGGAGATGGAGGTTTTGGGTAGAAGACGAGAATATTTTCAGGAACTTTTAAATGTCGACGAAGAAAGGGAAGCGGTAATTCCATGCACTGGCCAGGGAGGTATACCATCTTTTAGGAGTGAAGAAGAACAGGATGTGAGTGTGGGGGAGATGCGTGAGGCATTACGTAGAATGAAAGGGGGTAAAGCAGCTGGAACTGACGGGATCATGACAGAAATGTTAAAAGCAAGGGGGAGGATATAGTGTTGGAGTGGTTGGTATTTTTGTTTAATAAATGTATGAAAGAGGGGAAGGTACCTAGGGATTGGCAGAGAGCATGTATCGTCCTTTTATATGAAGGGAAGGGGGACAAAAGAGGTTGTAAAAATTATAGAGGAATAAGTTTACTGAGTATACCAGGAAACGTGGACGGTAGGGTTTTAACTGAAAGAATTAGAGGTAAGACAGAATGTAGGATTGCGGATGAGCAAGGAGGTTTCAGAGTGGGTAGGGGATGTGTAGATCAAGTGTTTACATTGAAGCATTTAGATAAAGGTAGGGAAGTTTTTATTGCATTTATGGATTTAGAAAAGGCATATGATAGAGTGGATAGGGGAGCAATGTGGCAGATGTTGCAAGTATATATAATAGGTGGTAAGTTACTAATTGCTGTGAAGAGTTTTTATGAGGATAGTGAGGCTCAGGATAGGGTGTGTAGAAGAGAGGGAAACTACTTCCCAGTAAAAGTAGGTCTTAGACAGGGAAGTGTAATGTCACCATGGTTGTTTAATATATTTATTGATGGGGTTGTAAAAGAGGTAAATTCTAGGGTGGGATTAAATTATGGGGAATAAAATACAAAATGGAAGTGACACAGTTGCTTTTTGCTGATGATACTGTGCTTATGGGAGATTCTAAAGAAAAATTGCAAAGGTTAGTGGATGAGTTTGGGAGTGTGTGTAAAGGAAGAAAGTTGAAAGTGAACATAGAAAAAAGTAAGGTGATGAGGGTATCAAATGACTGAGATAAAGAAAATTTGGATATCAAATTGGGGAGGAGGAGTATGGAAGAAGTGAATGTTTTCAGATACTTGGGGATTGACGTGTCGGCGGATGGATTTATGAAGGATGAGGTTAATCCTAGAATTGATGAGGGAAAAAAGGTGAGTGGTGCGTTGAGGTATATGTGGAGACAAAAAACGTTTTCTATGGAGACAAAGAAGGGAATGTATGAAAGTATAGTAGTACCAACACTCTTATATGGGTGTGAAGCTTGGGTTGTGAATGCAGCAGCGAGGAGGCATTTGGAGGCAGTGGAGATGTCCTGTCTAAGGGCAATGTGTGGTGTAAATATTAGGCAGAAAATTCATAGTGTGGAAATTAGGAGAAGGTGTGGAGTTAACATAAGTATTAGTCAGAGGGCTGAAGAGGGGGTGTTGAGGTGGTTTGGTCATTTAGAGAGAATGGATCAAAATAGAATGACATGGAGAGCGTATAAATCTGTAGGGGAAGGAAGGCGGGGTAGGGGTCGTCCTCGAAAAGGTTGGAAGGAAGGGGTAATGGAGGTTTTATGGGCGAGGGGCTTGGACTTCCAGCAGGCGTGCATGAGCGTGTTCGATAGGAGTGAATGGAGACTAATGGTATTTGGGACCTGACGATCTGTTGGAGTGTGAGCAGGGTAATATTTAGTGAATGGATTCAGGGAAACCGGTTATTTTTATATAGCCGAACTTGAGTCCTAGAAATGGGAAGTACAATGCCTGCACTTTAAGGAGGGGTTCGGGATATTAGCAGTTTGGAGGGATACGTTGTGTATCTTTATACGTGAACATTAAAATGGTATAAAATACCGACAGGTTGTTAGGTAAGACACATATGCAACAGTTAGGTATCTTTATTTCGAAACGTTTCGCCTACACAGTAGGCTTCTTCAGTCGAGTACAGAAAAGTTGATAGAAGCAGAAGATCCTTGAAGACGATGTGATCAGTCCATCACCCTTGAAGTTTTGAGGTGGTCAGTCCCTCAGTCTGGAGAAGAGTATTGTTCCATAGTCTGAAACATATTGTTTCAGACTATGGAAAAACAGTGATTATGTGTGAGTGAGGTGAAAGTGTTGAATGATGATGAAAGTATTTTCTTTTTGGGGATTTTCTTTCTTTTTGGGTCACCCTGCCTCGATGGGAGACGGCCGACTTGTTAAATATATGTATATAAATATGTATATATATATATATATATATATATATATATATATATATATATATATTATATATATATATATATATATATATATATATATGTATATATATATATATATATATATATATATATATATATATATATATATATATATATATATATATGAAAGTTAAGACACATGTGCAACATCTGGATATCTTTATTGTAGTAGACGTTTCGCCATCCAGTGGCTTTATCAATACAGATTCTAGGACATAATAGGAAGACAGTATTGATAAAGCCACTGGATGGCGAAACGTCTACTACAATAAAGATATCCAGATGTTGCACATGTGTCTTAACTTTCATATTGTCGGTATTTTATACCTTTCTTTGCACATATATATATATATATATATATATATATATATATATATATATATATATATATATATGTCGTGCCGAATATGTAAAACTGGTCAATTAGCAATAACTCATTTAAAATTAAGTCCTTTCTAAAAATTTCTCTTATACGTTTAAAGATATATTTTTTTTCATTAATGTTGATGTAAAAATTTATAATTTTGCTCCAAAAGGAAATTAGAAAACTTACCTAACCTTATTATAACAAGAACAATTTATTTTAGCCTAACCCAATTAAATATATTTTAAATAAGTTTACAATAATTTAGTAATAAACAAACGCAATCAAATATATTTTTTCGATAGGTTCAGAATGATTTCGGCGAAGTTATTGCATACACAAATTTTCACTTGTCCTATATGGCAAGATGAGCGTTGCTATTTAAGCCAAGATGGCAAGTTCTGCCTATTCGGCACGACATATATATATATATATATATATATATATATATATATATATATATATATATATATATATATATATATATATATATATATATACATACACAAACACACACACAAGAACACTCACGCGATGAATGTCATGCAGATGTTTTGTTACTGAGACCCCTGACAGCCTGCAGAGAAGAATTGCTCTCTCTCTCTCTCTCTCTCTCTCTCTCTCTCTCTCTCTCTCTCTCTCTCTCTCTCTCTGTCTTTCCCCCTCTTTCTTTTTATTTTACACAGTGTTTTACAAGGTTAGGTTCGAGGTCCCTAACTTTACAAGCTAAGAGCTGTTACCTACATCAGCTCACTTGAAAACATTTTTATTCTTAAGCGATATATCTTTGAGCCAGCGATTTCATTTAACCAACTGAATTTGTTTTGTTAATGTTATTGTGCTGCACAAACATATTCCTGACTCGAGTCATCCTAGGAATGGATGATCTCAGATGATGTGATGTTCTTGGGAAGGGTACAACCAGAATGTAATTGCTGTTTGCTGCCCGTCTTGTTGTGTAGAAGTTCAATTCTCGCTGTCACCAGAGTGAAGAGGCTAGTGTGGTAACTGGTCAATGTTGGCCTTGTACATAACATTAAGACCACCCACGTCCCTTTTATGTTGAAGGCTTTTTGCTGAAATGACCGATCTATCCAGGCTGGGTCCAGGTGAGAGATGAGTCGCCTTACCCTTTTTTATATTCTGTCAAGAAGTCACAGATGAGATGGTGGAAAAATAGTCCAAGAAAGTGGATCATATTCAAGGTATGAGCATACTTGTGCCTCATGCAGAATTTTGCAATCTTTGCTGTCAAGTAGATGCGAGATACGTCTAAGTGCTGTAAGCTTCCTGGCTGCCTTGTTTACAAGATTTACAACGTGTCTTTTCATAGTCAGTTTGGAGTCAAATTTCACTTCAAGGATATCATCTTTATTCCCGGCTACCAACACTCTCCATAATGGTAAGGCTCCAGCTTTACCTTCATGGTGCCTAAAGGCCACCATCATTTGTGTTTTCTCAGAAGCAAATGTGACTCCATCATTTTCCCCAGGTTGATATAGCAGCTTGCATTTCCTCTCTTGGATAAATATGTCAGCATGGGATTCTGGGATGAGTTAAAGGAGGTCATTGAATTAGACATTCCATAAAAATGGCCCAAGCACACTTCCTTGTGGAACACTTGCATCAATAAAGTGTCTTGTTGACAATGAAGGTAATCACTGAGGAGACATTGTACAGAGCAGGCAACTTCTAGTGCTAGCAGTTTTGCCAAGAGTCTCTGGTGCCATTCTCGGTCGAAAGCACCAGCAATATCTAGTGCTTCTACACAGCTGATTTTGGATTCATCCAGTTACTGGTACCACATAGTGGAGAGATTTAATAGTAGATCAGCAGCAGAGTAACGTTTTCTGAAGCCATATTGACGGTCATAAAGAAGCGAGTGGTGGTAGTAGTGAGATTATTGTCTCAAGAATTTTGCCAGTTATTGACAGGAGTGACACCGGTTGCTGTCTAACGCTCTGCTCCTCCTTTTGTGAACGGGGATTCTAGTTACCTCTTGCCATAGTGAGACTACAGTGCTAGACGGTGCTGATAGGTGAGCGTTAGAGGTGACCCTAGCTGGTCTGCACATCTACTCAGCAGTCTTGGGCTCACCTTTTCCGGGTCCTCAACATTTTCTTGGTCCAGGGATTAAGAAAAAGATATACTTCATCCTGCACTGTTGCCATCTTTCACAACTTTTACAGTTCTTGCGGTTAGCAAAGGAGGTTTCCTCAGTGAATTAAGGACTTGCATCTTGGTAGTAAAGTGTTCAGCAAACAGATCAGCTTTTTCATGATTACGATTTACATGTGAAATAATTTTATCAGTTGAAATCCTTGTCGATACTTGACTAAGGACTGTCTGTTGTTAGTTTAATCTGGCCATCTAGAGATGGCCAAGTTGTGAACTCTTTCCACTTGCAGACAGCCTTGTCTGGGGAGGTTCTTGCTATACATATTGTTATTATTATTATTATTATTATTATTATTATTATTATTATTATTATTATTATTATTATTATTATTATTATTATTATTATAAAAAATGAGGCGTTAAACCTACAAGGGTCAACCTGTTATAGTGGGATGCCTCTTACACCTTCTCCAAGCCTTGTACTTAGCAGCAGCAACCTCTCGACAACGAAAGCTAAACCAAGGCTGGTCTGAAGGCTTCGTCACTTACTGCTGGTGAGGGATGCACTAGTGTTGGAGATTAATGATATGTTTATTGAAGGTGTTCACCCTATTAACAATAATACCTTTTAAAGAAGAGCATTTCAATCGGATGCGGTAAAGTCCGAGCAAAGGACCGGCCGGTTACTTTTCTCTGACAGCCAGGTAGTGCGTGATGATTCTTCAACTCGTTCTGTTGGAATCTTCATGGTCGTTAAGCCACCCTTATGATAAGATGAGCCAGCATAGCCAAAAAATTTGCAAGTGACTTATATCAGATCATTGATTTCTGTGTCAAGGGAGAATCCAGAATAACAATAGGGATGTCAGTGAAGTTTTTCATGTCAAACACTGCAAAAAATAATCAAAATCCCTCTGTATGAGGTAATGTCTAATGTCACCAACAATTACATGTTGACATTAATGTTGAAGCAGACGGAGGACTAAGTTTTCCATCAGGGAGTTGATGGGGTCTGATTGCTGCTACTAGATATGTACATTACACATGCTAGTACGGATGTACTGGTGCTTATGCATAACCTGAAGAATATAATTTCCAGGTGAGTAGGAATAATAACATCTATGAACAGAGCGTGTATAACTTTAGAAAAGCATAGAGCAACGCATCCTCCCCGGCCTTCCTGTCTCTTCTCATGCATGAGGTGTAGCCAGCAATTCTAGCAAAATTTCCCAGAGTCCTTTCCTTCCAAAGTGTCTCAGCAACAGCGATCATGTCGAGACGTCGAGTATTCACGAAACTGTGTGTGAGCTCTCCAACATTGGTATTGAAGCCTCTAATATTGGCAGACAGGACGGTGAAAGATTGTCTCCTCATGATTATGTTCAGCTTGACTATATAAGTTTGTAAGATGTTTGCCCTTGAGACAGGTAGGACACTGAGGCAGCCACCGGGATGTAACTGTATAAGTGATGTATAAGAGGGTATACAAGTTCTGAGATCCTGCTGGTTCTGAGATGAAATCCCTTAAAAGCTAGTGATCCTCTTTGTCCAGTTCCTGTTTGTTTCGACAGTGATCTTCTTGATGTCTCCTTTTGTGGTAATAATTACACCTAATATACAGCAGACAGTTGTCAGTGGTGTACTCCCTTAGCTGACAGCGGGAACACTGCCTAGGTGCCTTTGGAAGGTAGTGTCCTATTTCCCGAGCATCTCATCTCTGTCTGTCTGTCTGTCTGTCTCTCTGTCTGTCTCTCTCTCTCTTACACATTCACACTCACTGTAGCATGCAGCAAGTGGAGAGGCAGGTGTTGTTCTTGGAAGGTGCGGCTAATTCAGCACTCTGATACGGGTCATTCGACACACACCACAAAATCACTTTCTTGCATGACATCTTAACACTTTAGTCAGTACCCTGTAGGTTAAGTTGACCATCCTAGCATGGCGTGGCATACTAGATGCTGTGCAGGGAGTACTGATGTTTCAGGAGGGATGATTGGAGGTCTTGGGAAGATTACCTTGTTTCAAGAAACACCTTACACGGCTAGACCTTCTCATGCCTCTGTCTGGCTCACTCATTAACGAACTTTTATTCTGTAATTATGTGATGCAGCTGTAGCAAGAGTGTTATCATGCTAACACACATATTTATTCACTATTAAAAACATAAGAAAGAAGGAACACTGCAGCAAGCCTACTGGCCCATGCGAGGCAGGTCCAATTCTCCCACCGGCTTAAGCCAATGCCTTAACCTAGTCAGGTCAGTCACTAACTTAAGGGAGGAGCACGGCATCTGACCTAGTATCACAAGCTAGTCAAGTCCAACTCACACCCACCCACACCCACTCATGTATGTATCCAGCCTATTTTTAAAACTGAACAACGTCTTAGCTTCTATGACGGTACTCGGGAGTTTGTTCTACTCATCTACAACTCTATTACCAAACCAGTGCTTCCTATATCCTTCCTGAATTTGAATTTTTCAGACTTAAAACCATTGCTGCCTTATCCAGAACTCTGTACATAGTGTAGGTATATGGACTGTATATACGTTCTGGGGCTGGAAATATACTCATGTTATACCAGGACTATTCTTCTCTGTATATTTTATTCCCTCATGTGTTTTTAATGTTTTCTGAGTGCGCTAAAAGCTGCTTCATACCGGCCAGGTACTATATACCCTGGAAAAGTACTTTGACTGTTGGTACTCACGCACACTCTCACATTCACTCTCACATTCACTTTTGTCTCACTCTCGCTGTCACACTTATTCTCACATTCACTCTCAAATTCACTCTTACATTCATTCTCATCTTTTTCTTTCAAATTCTCACTCACACATCTGCTTTCGTCTCTCACTCTCACAGCCACACTCACTCTCATTGTCACACTCACTCTCACAGCCACACTCACTCTCATTGTCACACTCACTCTCACAGCCACACTCACTCTCATTGTCACACTCACTCTCACAGCCACACTCACTCTCATTGTCACACTCACTCTCACTGCCACTCTCACTCTCACTGTCACACTCACTCTCATTGTCACACTAACTCTTACTGTCACACTCACTCTCATTGTCACACTCACTCTCACTGCCACACTCATTCACTGTCACACTCACTCTCATTGTCACACTCACTCTCATTGTCACACTCACTCTCACTGCCACACTCACTCTCACTGTCACACTCACTTTCAGTGTCACACTCACTCTCATTGTCACACTCACTCTCACTGTCACACTCACTCTCACTGCCACACTCACTCTCACTGCCACAATCACTCTCACTGCCACTCTCACTCTCACTGCCACACTCACAATCACTGTCACACTCACTCTCACTGCCACAATCACTCTCAGTGTCACACTCACTCTCACTGCCACACTCACTCTCAGTGTCACGCTCACTCTCACTGCCACACTCCCTCTCACTGCCACAATAACTCTCACTGCCACACTCACTCTCACTGCCACACTCACTCTCACTGCCACACTCGCTCTCACTGCCACAATCACTCTCACTGCCACACTCACTCTCACTGCCACTCTCACTCTCACTACCACACTCACTCTCACTGCCACACTCACTCTCACTGCCACACTCACTCTCAGTGTTACACTCACTCTCACTGCTACACTCACTCTCACTGCCACTCTCACTCTCACTACCACAATCACTCTCACTGCCACAATCACTCTCACTACCACAATCACTCTCTCTGCCACACTCACTCTCACTGCCACACTCACTCTCACTGCCACACTCGCTCACTGCCACACTCACTCTCACTGCCACACTCACTCACTGCCACACTCACTCTCAGTGTCACACTCACTCTCACTGCCACAATCACTCTCACTGCCACACTCACTCTCAGTGTCACACTCACTCTCACTGCCACACTCACTCTCACTGCTACACTCACTGTCACTGTCACACTCACTCTCACTGCCACAATCACTCTCACTGCCACACTCACTCTCACTGCTACACTTACTCTCATTGTCACACTCACTCTCACTGCCACACTCACTCTCACTGCCACACTCACTCTCACTGCCACAATCACTCTCAGTGTCACACTCATTCTCACTGCCACACTCACTCTCAGTGTCACACTCACTCTCACTGCCACACTCCCTCTCACTGCCACAATAACTCTCACTGCCACACTCACTCTCACTGCCACACTCACTCTCACTGCCACACTCGCTCTCACTGCCACAATCACTCTCACTGCCACACTCACTCTCACTGCCACTCTCACTCTCAGTGTTACGCTCACTCTCATTGCCACACTCACTCAGTGTCACACTCACTCTCACTGCCACTCTCACTCTCACTGCCACACTCACTCTCACTGCTACACTCACTCTGTCACACTCACTCTCACTGCCACTCTCACTCTCACTACCACACTCACTCTCACTGCCACACTCACTCTCACTGCCACACTAACTCTCAGTGTTACACTCACTCTCATTGCCACACTCACTCTCAGTGTTACACTCACTCTCACTGTCACACTCACTCTCACTGCAACACTCACTCTCACTGCCACAATCACTCTCACTGCCACACTCACTCTCACTGCCACAGTCACCCTCACTGCTACACTCATTCTCACTGCCACACTCACTCTCAGTGTCACACTCACTCTCACTGCCACAATCACTCTCAGTGCCACAATCACTCTCACTACCACAATCACTCTCACTGCCACACTCACTCTCACTGCCACACTTGCTTTCACTGCCACACTAACTCACTGCCACACTCACTCTCAGTGTCACACTCACTCTCACTGCCACAATCACTCTCACTTCCACACTCACTCTCACTGCCACACTCACTCTCAGTGTCACACTCACTCTCACTGCCACAATCACTCTCACTGCCACACTTACTCTCACTGCCACAATCACTCTCACTGCCACAATCACTCTCACTGCCACACTTACTCTCACTGCCACACTCACTCTCACTGCCACACTCACTCTCACTGTCACACTCACTCTCACTGCCACACTCACTCTCACTGTCACACTCACTCTCACTGCCACAATCACTCTCATTGCCACACTCACTCTCACTAGTACACTCACTCTCACTACCACATTTACTCTCATTGCCACAATCACTCACTGCCACACTCACTCTCAGTATCACACTCACTCTCACTGCCACAATCACTCTCACTGCCACACTCACTCTCACTGCTACACTCACTCTCACTGTCACACTCACTCTCACTGTCACACTCACTCTCACTGCCACACTCACTCTCACTGCCACACTCACTCTCACTGTCACACTCACTCTCACTGCCGCACTCACTGTCACTGTCTCACTCTCACTGCTACACTAACTCTCACTGTCACACTCACTCTCACTGCCACGATCACTCTCATTGCCACACTCACTCTCACTAGTACACTCACTCTCACTACCACACTCACTCTCACTGTCACACTCACTCTCACTGTCACACTCACTCTCACTGTCACAATCACTCTCATTGCCACACTCATTCTCACTACCACACTCACTCTCACTAGTATACTCACTCTCACTGTCACACTCACTCTCACTGCCACACTCACTCTCACTGCCACACTCACTCTCACTGCCACACTCACTCTCACTTCCACAGTCACTCTCATTGCTACACTCATTCTCACTGCCACACTCAATCTCACTAGTACACTCACTCTCACTACCACACTCTCACTGTCACAAACACTCTCACTGTCGCAATCACGTTCACTCAGATTCTTACTCTCTCTCATACTAGCTCTACTCTCATATATTCACCCACATTTTCACTCATTCACACTCATACTCTTATCTCACTCTCTCAATCATATTTTTGTAATGAGACTCACCTTCACACTAACACAGTCACTCGCACTTATTCTCACACTGGCACTTACCCTCACACTCATACACTGACGCTCACTCCAAAGTTCACAATCCGACTCACTCTCACACTCTCACACTCTCACTGGTACACTGTCTTTCACATTCACTTTCATCTCACTTTCACTGTAACACTTTCATGCTAACACTCGCAATAATATTCACACTTACTCTCGCATTGTCACATTCACTTTCATCTCACTCTCGCTGTCACTCTCACACTCCAACACTCTCAATCCCGCACACTCACGCACTAGCGCTCATTTTCTCACTCTCAGTCACACTTTCACTCTTACTAAAAGGTTCATATGACCACAAACTTTCACTCTCATCTCACACTATCACACGCTTACATTCACTCTTATTTCACACTCACACTTATTCACACTCACTCACGTCTCACTGTCACATTCACACACCCATTTTCTCACTCATTCTCACTCACACTCGCTCTCACTCACGCTCATTCTCACATTCACTTTTACACGCTCTCTCTCTCTCTCTCTCTCTCTCTCTCTCTCTCGCTCACTGACTTTCACTCTCACTTTTGCAATAAGACTCTCACTTACCCTGACTCTCACCCACCTTGACTCTCACTCACCTTGACTCTCACTCACTCTCACTCACATTTTTGTTTACATCCATGACCACATACTTTCTCATTCTCACACTCACTGTCATGCGCATATTCACACGCTCACTCTCGCATCCATGCACTCACTGTCGATTACACACACTCACTCTCACATACACACACTCACTCTCACATACACACACTCACTCTCACATACACACACTCACTCTCACATACACACACTCACTCTCACATACACACACTCACTGTCGCATCCACGCACTCACTGTCGATTACACACACTCACTATCACATACACACACCCACTCTCACATACACTCACACTCACTCTCACATACACACACTCACTGTCACATACACACACTCACTCTTGCATACACACACTCACTCTCGCATATATACACTCACTCTCGCATTCACACACTTACTCTCGGATGCACACTCACTCTTGCAAGCACACACTCACTCTCTCATACACGCACTCACTCTCGCATACACACACTCATTCTCTCATACACGCACTCACTCTTGCATACACGCACTCACTCTCGCATACACGCACTCACTTTCGCATACACACACTCACTCTCTCATACACACACTCACTCTCGCATGCACACACTCACTCTCGCATGCACACACTCTCATACACGCACTCACTCTCGCATACACTCACTCTCGCATACACGCACTCACTCTCGCACACACACACTCACTCTTGCATGCACACACTCTCGTATGCACACACTCACTCTCACACACGCACTCACTCTCGAAAACACATACTCTCGCATACACACATTCACTCTCGCGTACACACACTCTCGCATGCATACACTCACTCTCGCATACACTCACTCTCGCATACACACACTCACTCTCGCATACACACACTCACTCTCTCATACATGCACTTCCTCTCGAATACACACACTCACTCTCGCATACACACACTCACTCTCGCATACACACACTCACCCTCGCATACACACACTCACTCTCGCATACACACACTCACTCTCGCACACACACTCACTCGCAGACACACTCTTGCAAACACACTCACTCTCGCACACACACTCACTCTCGCAAACACACTCACTCTCGCACTCACACTCACTCTCGCAGATACACTCACTCTCGCACTCACACTCACTCTCGCACTCACACTCACTCTCGCACTCGCACTCACTCTCGCAGATACACTCACTCTCGCACACACACACTCACACTCAAACTCACGCTCATCTTTCAGAGAATAGTAACTGAAAAAGAAAATAATTATTTACAATTTCTTAGTTACTGTCATTGCAATTAAACTTTTAGATTAAAAGGTAATTATAAATATAATTGTAAGTGACTCTTGCCATGCTTATAACTGCTTAAATAATATTGTGAAATAATATATATAATATAATATAATATAATATAATATAATATAATATAATATAATATAATATAATATAATATAATATAATATAATAATATTGTGAAACAAGAGGTGTGATCCTCTTTGTTTGAGTCATGTGATCCTCCTTGTTTGAGTCATGTGATCCTCTTTGTTTGAGTCATGTGATCCTCTTTGTTTGAGTCATGTGATCCTCCTTGTTTGAGTCATGTGATCCTCCTTGTTTGAGTCATGTGATCCTCTTTGTTTGAGTCATGTGATCCTCTTTGTTTGAGTCATGTGATCCTCCTTGTTTGAGTCATGTGATCCTCCTTGTTTGAGTCATGTGATCCTCCTTGTTTGAGTCATGTGATCCTCTTTGTTTGAGTCATGTGATCCTCCTTGTTTGAGTCATGTGATCCTCCTTGTTTGAGTCATGTGATCCTCTTTGTTTGAGTCATGTGATCCTCCTTGTTTGAGTCATGTGATCCTCCTTGTTTGAGTCATGTGATCCTCTTTGTTTGAGTCATGTGATCCTCCTTGTTTGAGTCATGTGATCCTCCTTGTTTGGGTCATGTGATCCTCCTTGTTTGGGTCATGTGATCCTCCTTGTTTGGGTCATGTGATCCTCCTTGTTTGGGTCATGTGATCCTCCTTGTTTGAGTCATGTGATCCTCTTTGTTTGAGTCATGTGATCCTCCTTGTTTGAGTCATGTGATCCTCCTTGTTTGAGTCATGTGATCCTCTTTGTTTGAGTCATGTGATCCTCCTTGTTTGAGTCATGTGATCCTCTTTGTTTGAGTCATGTGATCCTCCTTGTTTGAGTCATGTGATCCTCCTTGTTTGAGTCATGTGATCCTCCTTGTTTGAGTCATGTGATCCTCCTTGTTTGAGTCATGTGATCCTCCTTGTTTGAGTCATGTGATCCTCTTTGTTTGAGTCATGTGATCCTCCTTGTTTGAGTCATGTGATCCTCCTTGTTTGAGTCATGTGATCCTCCTTGTTTGAGTCATGTGATCCTCCTTGTTTGAGTCATGTGATCCTCCTTGTTTGAGTCATGTGATCCTCCTTGTTTGAGTCATGTGATCCTCTTTGTTTGAGTCATGTGATCCTCCTTGTTTGAGTCATGTGATCCTCTTTGTTTGAGTCATGTGATCCTCCTTGTTTGAGTCATGTGATCCTCCTTGTTTGAGTCATGTGATCCTCTTTGTTTGAGTCATGTGATCCTCCTTGTTTGAGTCATGTGATCCTCTTTGTTTGAGTCATGTGATCCTCCTTGTTTGGGTCATGTGATCCTCCTTGTTTGAGTCATGTGATCCTCTTTGTTTGAGTCATGTGATCCTCTTTGTTTGAGTCATGTGATCCTCCTTGTTTGGGTCATGTGATCCTCCTTGTTTGAGTCATGTGATCCTCCTTGTTTGGGTCATGTGATCCTCTTTGTTTGAGTCATGTGATCCTCCTTGTTTGGGTCATGTGATCCTCTTTGTTTGAGTCATGTGATCCTCCTTGTTTGGGTCATGTGATCCTCTTTGTTTGAGTCATGTGATCCTCCTTGTTTGGGTCATGTGATCCTCTTTGTTTGAGTCATGTGATCCTCCTTGTTTGGGTCATGTGATCCTCCTTGTTTGGGTCATGTGATCCTCTTTGTTTGAGTCATGTGATCCTCCTTGTTTGGGTCATGTGATCCTCCTTGTTTGGGTCATGTGATCCTCCTTGTTTGGGTCATGTGATCCTCCTTGTTTGGGTCATGTGATCCTCCTTGTTTGGGTCATGTGATCCTCCTTGTTTGGGTCATGTGATCCTCCTTGTTTGGGTCATGTGATCCTCCTTGTTTGGGTCATGTGATCCTCCTTGTTTGGGTCATGTGATCCTCCTTGTTTGGGTCATGTGATCCTCCTTGTTTGGGTCATGTGATCCTCCTTGTTTGGGTCATGTGATCCTCTTTGTTTAGGTCATGTGATCCTTTTTGTTTGGGTCATGTGATCCTCCTTGTTTGGGTCATGTGATCCTCTTTGTTTAGGTCATGTGATCCTTTTTGTTTGGGTCATGTGATCCTCCTTGTTTGGGTCATGTGTTCCTCCTTGTTTAGGTCATGTGATCCTCCTTGTTTGAGTCATGTGATCCTCCTTGTTTGAGTCATGTGATCCTCCTTGTTTGGGTCATGTGATCCTTTTTGTTTGGGTCATGTGATCCTTTTTGTTTAGGTCATGTGATCCTTTTTGTTTGGATCATGTGATCCTCCTTGTTTGGGTCATGTGATCCTCTTTGTTTAGGTCATGTGATCCTTTTTGTTTGGGTCATGTGATCCTCCTTGTTTGGGTCATGTGTTCCTCCTTGTTTAGGTCATGTGATCCTCCTTGTTTGAGTCATGTGATCCTCCTTGTTTGAGTCATGTGATCCTCCTAGTTTGGGTCATGTGATCCTTTTTGTTTGGGTCATGTGATCCTTTTTGTTTGGGTCATGTGACCCTTTTCGTTTGGGTCACCTTTACCTCTAACATATCTTTGAAGGGTTTTGAAAGCTTTCCTATTTTAGCAGCCCGGCCCCATGCCAGGCTTGTCTGGTGCTTGCCTTGTTAACCAGGTTGTCACTGCCGGCGGCCCGCTGGCCCACATATACATCACAGCCTGGTTGGTGCGGCACTTGGCCAAGGTACATGTTCAGTTTCCTCTTGAAAATTTTGTGGTAGAGTTCAACAGTCTGGACCCAGGATTTTGATACAACGTTCTCTTATTGTGCCCATGGTGTTCCTGTTCTTCTCTGGGTTATTTTACACAAGTCCTCTAGTCGACCTCAGACAACAATATGATGTTTAACGAGGACAAATTTCAATTATTCCACTATAGAAGAATGAAAGTAATAAAGACTGTAACGGACTACAGGACAAATTCAAATCATTCAATAGAGCGAAAGTCCCATGTGCGAGACTTAAGAGTAATAATGTCGGAGGATCTCGCATTCAGGCTGGATAACCAGAACTTTTAAGACAAGAGATGCTGAGCCACTGATGATTCTCTTTAAGACTAGAATACTACTGTATAGGGAAGGTCCATATCAGGCAGGCGAGGTTACTGATCTGCAAAACGTACAGAGAATTTTTACTGCTACTATGCACTCATTCTGGGAATGCTGGAAGGCCTTTCAACTGCAACATATGGGAATCTTTATTGAAGAAACGTTTCGCCACACAGTGGCTTCATCGGTTCAACAAAGCAGGAAGGTATACGGAGAGGAGAAGTTTGATGTAATCAGTCACTCAGCCTCGAGTCGATGTGTTTAGTCCATCAATCTTGTAGAAAGTACATCATAGGGCCGTAGAAGTGGTTTATATACCGTAGTCAGGTGAGGCGAAGCAGGAGGAGGCGGGGTCACAGTGGTACCATCCAATAGTCGAAGTAGGTCTTCGTCCAAAGGTTGGACAAGGCTGAAGAATTCTTTGTATCAAGATCCCATGATGTTGCAGTGTCTGACAGCTGTGATAAATGATTTAAAAACCGACAAGCTGAGACACATATGCAACATATGGGAATCTTCAAAACTTGTCCAATCTTGGACGAAGACCTACTTAGACTAGTGGATGGTACCACTATGACCCCGCCTCCTCCTGCTTCGCCTCACCTGACTACAGTATATAAACCACTTCTACGGCCCTATGCTATACTTTCTACAAGACTGATGGACTGAACACATCGACTCCAGGCTGAGGGACTGATTACATCAAACTCCTCCTCTCCGTATACATTCCTGCTTCGTATTTGACTAATGAAGCCACTGTGTGGCGAAACGTTTCTTCAGTAAAGATTCCCATATGTTGCATATGGGTTTTTAAACTATTTATCACACGCCTTTTAACTACTGACGATTACACACCACGCAGACGTCTACGCACCACTCAGACCTCCTACGCATAACGTCTGCTTGGTGTATACGACCAAGTGGCGCATAGGCGATTGACAGCGAAGAAAACATCTTCACTGTCAATCATTCAATCCCTGTCTTGCTAGGAGGGCGTCGATATTTTATTTCAGATGACTTTCCAGACCACAAAAAATACTTTTAGTAAACACCATAGATGCTACGAGTACACTTGAATCTCTCTCTCTCTCTCTCTCTCTCTCTCTCTCTCTCCTCTATAGCGAATAAATATTGAGGGATTTGAGGCTTTTTAGCAATTTTCTTGCTGTTGTTGTTGTTGTTTGTGGGCCGTAAATCATATCTGTATCTGAACACATCACTGGCATACCTGTCATTCCTGCCATAGAATGGTCACAATTAAAAAAAAAAAAAAAAAAAAAAAAAAAAAAAAAAGGACGTCAAAGTCTTTGCAGAGCTTTTCAAAAAGCAAGTGACATCGATATCTTTGGACAATGATTCATTACCAACATGCCACCCAAGTCAAAATGTCACATATGACAGGGATCCCTCGCATCTTCCAAAATTATATCTGTTGCTGTTCTATACCTATCAAACAGCTCTTGTCTCCTATGCTTTCCCACATCATTCCCTCCAGTGCTGAGATCGGTAATAAGATTGCTCATATAACCTGTCATGTTTCCTAATCGGATAAAACATCCTGTATCCCAGCACCAGGAACACACCCTCTGGCTACTCTTCCTATATTGGATACAAAAAGCTTGTCCATAAATTTAATCTATTAATTCTCCCCTAATACAACATTCTACCTTTACTAGTGGCTTTTGTTGAGTTATATACCAAGTATACAAGTTGGTTAATTGCTGAAGATATAAAATTTGTAAGAAAAAAGTGTCTAATGATTTTTGTTTCATAATGAGTAAAAGAGAGAAAAACTAAAGTCATGTTCACTAGAATATTATAAAGTAAGTTTCATGCAGTTTTTTTTAACTCAGAGAAATTTTAGCAATGATTTTACAGATTTTTTTTTTTAGTTATGTGTCACTGCGAATAAGCTCTACATATAATTTTAAATCGTATGCATCTCAGAATCAGTGTAAATAACTGCTGTAGGGTCATGTATTTACAATGTATGGAAACAGTCTTGCTTTTAGCATCTTGCAGGAATATGCTATTTGTACAGATATCACGTAAATGTTGCAGTGCGGTGGTCAGGTCTGCATTTTAAGGTTGTGGCTGTCTAGCTCTTGTATGTACTGTGCATGTGTCACATCACTGGAAAGTGCTGTCGCCTCAATATTATACATGAGAGGATGTGTTACCGAGCAACTTAGTCGTGTCAGCGTGATGCGGCCTGCTGGAAGGGAAGAAGAGAGAAGAAACACCCTTATATATAAAAGAATTAATGTCCTTCTTCTCTAGAAGAAGCTTCTTTATCCATGAAGTAGGAGGAACTTGTCTATATCAATCATTTTAACTCAAGATGAAGTTTTATCAAAAAAAAAAGTCTTCCGTCTCAGCAAGTTCTTATTTTTATTCAATGCCAGAGTGAAAGTGCACTGTAGAAATACTTAGAGTGAATTCAGCCATTACAGGATATTCATTACAGCACGATGTAAGGGGGCAGAGTGAAAGTAAGCCTAACTGTGTAGCTTCTTAACTCTCGCTTTGCACTATTATCATTGTTTAGGAGATTGCATCCTCCCAGCTACATATCGGTCACACGCCTCACTCACGGAAATCTCATACGATCAAACATTTCCCCTGGGAAGAGGCTCAGCTGTGTTGTTGTAGCCATTGTCCTGGCTGAGACTGTGACTAAATATACATGGGTGAAACATCCATTGGCCTCTACATATGCATTTCAGTACGTCAGAAGAGTGACGCCCAACACTGCTTTGCGTGGACTGTGGGCTCCCTTGTCATTTCGCTGTATCTTAATATGCTCTGTCTATCAGTGGGCTGTCAAATTTACTTTCGACGTCTCCACCGTCACAACACACTTATTTTTCCTGACTTCCTCGCTGAATGTTCTACCTTTGACTCAGTCTTTCTCCTTGAACTTTTAATAGAAACTAACTGCATCGACTTTGACTTTAATTTATCTCTTGCTATCTCCCTGCCCCTACTAATCCTTACCCTTGACCAATCCTGCCTCTCATTCCCTCTTAACCTCCGCATATTCCTCCTGTAACATATTCCTTCTTGTTGCTTTATACGGCCCTTTCGAGTTTAGCACTTTATTTGATTTTATTATTATTACTCGTCTCAACCTTCATCTCTCCATCCCTGAACTACAAACATCTAACTCAAAAGCCTTAAAAAAATAGCAACATCTAACAGGCAGGCTAACTGAGACATGTCCTTCCACTCTGTGTCAACCTTGTCTACAGGAAACACGCAGGACTGTGTGTGTTCTTACCTCTGGCAATGTGATGCCTCACTTCCTATACAGACTATCAAATAAAATGAGATACACACACACACACACACACACACACACACACACACACACACACACACACACACACACACACACAAACACACACACACACACACACACACACACACACACACACAAACACACACACACACACACACACACACACACACACACACACACACACACACACACACACACACAAACACACACACACACACACACACACAAACACACACACACACACACACACACACACACACACACACACACACACACACACACACACACACACACACAAACACACACACACACACACACACACACACACACACACACACACACACACACACACACACACACACACAAATAAGGGAAGAGTGAAACAATGCAGGCAAGGCAGAAAATGATCTCAATGTCTTTCCAACACTAAACACTGTGGATGTGACATCTTGGATGACAACACATCTCAGTAAATTACTTTTCCAAGGACACAGCTGACCTGGGGGAGGCATAGTTGGTCTGAGGTGAGACATAGTTGACCTAGAGGAGACATAGTTAAGCTGAGAGTGACAGAACTGACCAGGGGAAACATAGCTGGCCTGAAGGAAACATATTTGGGCTTCAAAAGACACAGATGGGCTTGATGAAACACTGTTGGGCTGGGAAAGTCAGGTGAGCAAGAAAAGACACAGATGGGTTAGTGTGAGAGAGAAGAGCTGGGAATATCACGGCTGAGCTGGTTAAGACAGCTGGGCTAGGAAGGACTGAGACAGAGTGAGGCTGGGAAAATCACAGCTGGGTTTAGGAAGAAACTGATGCTGGGGAAAGCAGAGAGGGAGGGGACAGACAGCAGGGTTGGGGTAGGTAGCAAGGCTGGGGAGACAATGGGGCTGAAGGAGACAGGAGATGGAGTGAAAGTGAGGCTGAAGGGAAGAGCGGAGCTGGAGGGTAACAGCAGGGCTGGTTGGAACAGCAAGGCTGGATAAGACAGTGGGACTGCTTGGAACAGTGGGACTGCTTGGAACAGTGGGACTGCTTGGAACAGTGGGACTGCTTGGAACAGTGGGACTGCTTGGAACAGTGGGACTGCTTGGAACAGTGGGACTGCTTGGAACAGTGGGACTGCTTGGAACAGTGGGGCTGCTTGGAACAGTGGGACTGCTTGGGACAGTGGAGCTGCTTGGGACAGCATGACTGGTTGGAACAGCAGGGATGGTTAAGAGAGTGGGGCTGGTTGGGACAGTGGGGCTCCTTGGGACAGTGGAGCTGCTTGGGACAGCAGGGCTGGTTGGGACAGTGAGGCTACTTGGGACAGGGGAGCTGCTTGGGACAGCAGGGCTGGTTGGAACAGCAAGGCTGGTTAAAACAGTGGGGCTGGTTGGGACAGTGGAGCTCCTTGGGACAGCAGGGCTGATTGGAACAGCAGGGTTGGTTAAGACAGTGGGGCTGGGTGGGACAGTGGGGCTGCTTGGGACAGTGGGGCTGCTTGGGACAGAGGGGCTGCTTGGGACAGTGGGGCTGTTTGGGACAGCAGGGCTACTTGCTGCTTGGGACAGAGGGGCTGCTTGGGACACTGGGGCTGCTTGTGACAGCAGGGCTACTTGGGACAAAAGGTCTTGTTGGGAAAGTGGGGTTCGTTGGAAGAACAGATCTGGCTGGGACAGCTTTGAGGGTTGGGACACTGGGGCTGGTTGGAACAGCAGAGCTGGTTGAGATAATAGGCTAGTTGTGACACCGAGTCTGGTTGGGGCAGCAGGGCTGCTTAGGAGAGCGGGGCTGGTTGGGAGAGTGCAGCTGGTTGGGAGAGTGGGACTAGTTAAGGAGAGTGGGGCTAGTTAAGGAGAGTGGGGCTGGTTAGGACAGCGGGGCTGATTGGGAAGTGCGGCTTATTGGGATAGCATGGATGGGACAGTGGGGCTGTTAGGGACAGCCAGCTGGTTGGGACAGTGGGACTGGTTGAGACAGCATTGCTGGAAGGGATAACAGGAATGGATGGGACAGCGGGGCTGGATGAGAAAATTGGGCTGATTGGGACAGTGAGACTGCATTAGACAGCGGGGTCGGATAAGATTGCAGGGCTCGATTGGACAACAGGGCTGAATGGGACAGCGGGGCTGGATGGGACAGCGCGCCTGGATGGGACAACTGGACTGGATGGGATAGCAGGGCTGCTTCTGACAGCGAGGCCGAATGGGACAGCGAGGCTGGAGGAGACAGCAGGGTTGGCTGGGACAGCAGGGCTGGTTAGGACTGTGGGGCTGCTTGGGAGTGTGGGACTGGTTGGGGCAGCAGGGCTGGTTGGAACAGCGGGGCTGGTTGGAATATCAGGGCTGGTGGGACAGCAAGGCTGGTTGGAAGAGGATACCTGGCTAGGACAGTGGGGTTAGTTGGAACAGTGGGCCCGGTTGGGACAACGGGGCTGGTTGGGTCAGCAGGTCATGTTGGGACAGTGTGGCTTTTTGGAAAAGCGGGTCTGGTTGGAACAGCAGGGTTAGTAGGGACCGTGGACTGGTTGGGACAGCACTGCTCGTTGGGACAGTGTGCTTGCTTGGGACGGCGGAACTGGTTGGAACAGCAGGGCTGGTTGGAAGAGCAAGTCTTGTAGGGACAGTGGTGCCCGTTGGCATAGCGGGTATCGTTGGAACAGCAGGGCTGGTTGGGACAGTGGGACTCATTGGGACAGCAATGCTGGTTGGGGCAGCGTGGCTAGTTGAGACAGTGGGGTTGGTTGGAGCAGTGGGGCTGGTTGGGACAGTGGAGCTCGTTGGGACAGTGAGGCTCATTGGGACAGCAGAGCTGGTTGGAACAGTAGGTCTGGTTGGAAGAGCGGGGCTGGTTGGGACAGCAGGGCTGGTTGTGGCAGGGCTGGTTGGGACAGCAGAGATGGTTGGGATAACAGGGCTGGTTGAGACAGTGGGGCTGGCTAGGATAGAGGGGCTGGATGGGACAGCAGGGCTGGATGGAAATCAGGGCTACATGGGACAGTGAGGTTAGAGGTGACAGCAGCGCTAGATGGGACAGCAGGGCTGGCTAGGACAGCAGAGCTGGATGGGACAGCTGGGCTGTTTAGGACAACACGCAACAGTACAGTGGGGCTGTAGGGGATAGCGGGGCTGAGGGGGGACATTGGGCTTGTGTGAACTTAGGGACTGGAGGGGACTGCGATGCTGGAGGTAACAGCGGGCTTGTTGGATCGGCGGTGCTGGAGGGGACACTAGAGCTATATGGAACGGCTGGGTTCAGGACTCAGTGTGGCTAGGACTGACAGAGGAGCTGGAGGAATCAGAGGGATGAGGGAGACGGTGAGGATGGAGAATCAGCAGGAATTATGAAGACTGAATTTGGGACAATTGTTGAGACAACAGGTAGTGCCATAAGGTAGCTTCTAGATAAAAAAAAACCCAGCAGTAACAGAATACTTATACTAGAAGGAATTTCACATAAATGTATCGAGTCGGAATTGGGGGACGATGGTTGAGCGATCCTTTCTAAACCTAAACTGATAAGAGACGAAAAAAATTTTGGGTCTTTATATACCCAGCTAAGCGTTTATTAAATAATCGTTCTAATAATTTGTTGGTAAGAACGATGGATTGAAAATGAGATAGATATTGTCTTGAGATACTGCAGTTTTCTACTGTAGGGGCATAACACCGGACCATAACTAATTAAACAAGTATACTAGATGTAAGCATTGCGGTATGTGAGTTATTATATCATCAGGTTAGCGCAGATCGGCAAGTACATAGTGCAGATGTAAGTTCCCGATACGCGATTCATTAAAATGATATGTAGAATATATAATGTAGCTGTCTCCTACTTAGATTTACTGTCGACCTGAGAAAAGAGAGAGTGTAAATGTGGTTTATGGAAACGCGAACAAAGTTATGTCCAAATGATATGGCGACTTCGAAATGGTCTACTACTGTTTCTCTGGCAATGGAAAGAACGAAATCAGTGTCAAGTGTTTATGCACCGTAAACACTTGTTAACTTTCGTAGCTTTTTCTATACTACGCACGTAGAGACAGTGGTACTCATTGTAAGCGTTGTAAGTTAGGAACCATTCAGTGGTGTAGTGTAACTGTAACGATAACAACCACATACAGTTCGTTACAAACGAACTGTTTGTGTGCAGTCGGGAGACCACCAGAAGACGTTTTTGAAAAATGTTTTCCTGAGGTTGGTAGAATAACGAGCGTAGCTACGGCTTTGGTGACGAAAAGATATAAGAGCTCGACTGTAGAGAAATCGAAAGGAGAATCAGGAAAAGAAATAGGTGTATTTCAAGAGCCCAGGTTGAGCGCACGAACTGCTATCGAGATCGGCAAAGAAAGCAGGTGTAAGAACGAGAAATAATAGGAATAGGGAAATGATCGCTGTCGTGTAGATCATTAACTGTGATCCATTTAAAGTGGAACACTACTGAGCAACAGTGGATAATGTACAGGAAAGAGGATCCAAATCTGCAGATCAAGATGTGTAAGAATACAGTTCGCAATTCTTCAGAGTAAATGATGAGAGTTAAAAATCACTTAATCAAAAGAGTAGCGTAGATAAGGATGAAATTATAGTCGACATATTTTTAAAGACAAAGGTCGTGGAGAAAGAGTCAAAGAGCAAAACGTTTACCATTTCTCCAATAGACTCAGGTTGGACTATGGATTAAAGGAGCACCATTAGAAAATTCTTAAAACTAAACGTCGTTGTGAGGGAAAAGTGCGTTCTCTTAATAAAATTCGTCAGAGAAAGTGATTTGTTGATTGCTAAAGAATATAACAGAAGAGAGAAAATTCAACTGTATTACGTAATTTAGGTTCTTCAACACATACATTGAGAGGAAACTTGAAACCCAAATCTGGAGCTGTACCCAAATTAACTCTCATGATATAATGAATTCTAGAGTATATAAGAACAGATATCCATTGATTTTTATGTGTACTATGGACTTAACTTCTTAGTTTTACTTAAAATACCTAAAAATGACAATGAGTTATTTTGCTGTAATTTTTATTATCACACTGGCCGATTCCCACCAAGGCAGGGTGGCCCGAAAAAGAAAAACTTTCACCATCATTCACTCCATCACTGTCTTGCCAGAAGGGTGCTTTACACTACAGTTTTTAAACTGCAACATTAACACCCCTCCTTCAGAGTGCAGGCACTGTACTTCCCATCTCCAGGACTCAAGTCCGGCCTGCCGGTTTCCCTGAATCCCTTCATAAATGTTACTTTGCTCACACTCCAACAGCACGTCAAGTATTAAAAACCATTTGTCTCCATTCACTCCTATCAAACACGCTCACGCATGCCTGCTGGAAGTCCAAGCCCCTCGCACACAAAACCTCCTTTACCCCCTCCCTCCAACCCTTCCTAGGCCGACCCCTACCCCGCCTTCCTGTAACTCAACAGAAAAATGTATTCGTGGAACTTGGCTATTTAACTCAAGTAGGCACTTGTTTATATTTATTTCCCAGGATATCATCCTCATATGTGTATTATTTAGCCCTATCAGGAAAAATTCGATTTAGTGGCGGAATTTCAAAAAATTCCATGTAGAAAATGGCGAGGACTAGTGAAAGAGGATTTTCCATTGTCATACGAACTTTTGGAGTGCAAAAACACAATTTACATGAGCTATGATGAACTATTATTGCCAAGTTCTTTAGATAGAAAACTTAGTAAGTCATTAACAGAGTGATTTGTGAATAATGAAGAAACATCAACACTAACCATATTGTAATAATTTATGTCAGTTATGGTACTTAATTTGTTTACCAGATCAATATTATTCTTAACATTACAGTTGGAAACTTTGCGTACTATTGGGCTCAGTATATTTACCAGCCATTTTGTTTATGTGTAGTCGACTGAGTCAATGGAGTAAATTATGCACCTGACTGAATTACCTGGTTCAGGTGTTTTGATAAATCCATTATTCTCCAGAACGTAGACGATGTTGGGACGAGATAGATACTGCAGCACACACCTTCACACATAAAACCTCCCCTCCCCCCCTCTCTCTCTCTTTCTCCTAATAATCCAAAGGAGCAAGTCAAGGTCAGAGAGCCGGAAGTACATTTTTGTCCTGCTAGAATGGCGAGAGGTAGACCGAAAGGTCAGAGTGTGAAGTTGGTGTCTCGCGGGAGGGTAGACAGGCAGGACAACCCGATGTAACCACTCCCCTGGTGGGAAAGCAAGTAGGCAGGTAGGCAGATAGGCAAGCAGGATAGCAGGCAGGCAGGCAGGCAGGCAGGCAGGCAGGTCGGCAGGCAGGCAGGCTGGCAGGACAACCTGCTGCACCCACCACTCTGGTGAGAAGACAGTCAGGCAAGACAACCTGCTGCCCCTACGACCGTGAAAGGAGGGTAGGCAGGCAAGACAACCTGCAACATCTGTCACCATAAGGCAAGGGAAGGAAGGCAGGGCAGCCTGCTGCAAATACTTCGCTGAAGATAAGCAGGACAACCAATTGTACTCACCACCCTAGTGGGAGGGCAGGCAGGCAGGACAACCTACTGCTCCCACTACCCAACGAACGGGAAGGCAGGCAGGCAGGACACCTTACAGCTCCCACCACTCTAGGAAGGGGAAAGCAGGCACGGAAGACAACCTGGGTAGAATTTATAGAGGGATAAGAAAAACTGATTTTAAGTGTGATACACTGACCTCCGACCTTGGATAAGGAGCAAAGAAGACATATTTATTATGAAACAGTTAAGACTTCGAGGCAAGATAGCGCGGTAATTCTAGAGGGACTGAAACATTTATGAAATTTAATGTTTCAATCACAGTACAATGACTTCACGGAGGTAATACAGGACTGTTTTTAAAAACAGTTTGTCACTGAACCAAAGAAATTAAACTGATTGTGTTTGTTCTGACAAACCAAGAGATCCTCGTTGATAATCTGATGACTATGGAATAGTTTAGAGCGAACAATCACATACAGTTTACATTTAACATTGAATTGAATTATGTAAATGAGGATAATACAGAAAGTGTCCCAGATTCTCGTTCTACAGATTACAGATTACAGATTACACTGAGCTCAGAGAACACCAGTCATGTGCTGACGGGGTAATGGAAAGAAATATCATTGTGATAGTTTTCTAAATACTGTACACACTGCCCAGAGTGCATATATTAAAACAGGGAAAAATGATCGAACACATATGATCCGTAATGAATGAACAGGAGACAAATATCTTTTAAGAAAGAATAAGGCATTTATAGACGTATCACTAAGGTGACGGTCATTTCAAGAACCATTATGGTCATATTAAGAGAGGTGAAAAAATATGTAAAAACAGCAAAATTTGACTATGAAACTAAAGTTGCAAAGGAATCAAAGACAAAACTCCGGAATTTTTTTTTCGGAGACAAGAAATTCCATTCAGTTTGAATAAAGTAAAAATGTCTGAAAAACTATGTTATCGAGCCTTGAAGCCTTGAAAATCTCTAGTAAATTAGTCTCCCATGGTATCTATCCAAGTCTGAGGGATGCTACGTCACATCTATAATAAATTTTCCATGTCCCTCTAAAAATTTGCTAAGACAGACTGTTTACCCTCAGTTTTTATACCGATTTTAAGAAGCAATTAAAGTTTTCTTGGACATATAGTGCCACCCCACCCCATGGTATTTCTATCAGTGTAGAATAACATTAATCCCTGAATGTTGAATTCGACAGACACTTCTCATCTCATCAACTTAAATCATCCTTCAGTTATTGCAAATGCATCAACGTTGCTTCAAAAGATGCGGAGAACTTTGTGTGTTCATACTTGACTGTTAATTAGTGTCAGCCTATTCACCTAGAGTCCGTCAGCCTCTCCATGTGCTCTATCAAGGAAATGACGAACACCTCCTCCATAAGTGGTTATCAGTATTAAACCTCGTTGTCCTTGTTTGATGTCCTTATTGACACCTGCCTCCTGGCTGAATGTTCCAGCATAAATGGTCGTTTGGTGATGACTGGGCTGGCTTGAGGGTAAATACATAACGTGTGGAAAATGGCACTTGACCAGCGCTCAATAGATTATTCAGCTCACTTACCGTATATAAATCAGGTCACTATCTGCCTTCCACTTTATTATAGATTCCAATCTACTTAATAAACAAGGTAAGGAGAGAGCTTTTACCTGGCCCCTCAAGTGTATTAATTTTACCTGAGGGTTTGGTAGTCTTGTATGTGTGGAGAGATCAGAGCAAGATTCCCTGCTAAATATTGAGCGGTGGTCCACTTTCAAGAATGTGGACCTCGGCTTAAGTCCAGAAAGTCCACTAATAACACTAAATGAATCTCAGTATTCTCCCACACACGTCACTGAGTGAAGTACGCATCAAATCAGAGGCACCGGAAAAAATGTTAATGTGGTTCTCTGGTGCCCAGGTCACCATTCGTACACAACTTGTCAGACACTGCAACATCATGGAATCTTAATTCTGAGGACATGTACATAACCTTCACGACTACGACAACTACTACTACTAACCCATCTCTTTGGG
This sequence comes from Cherax quadricarinatus, assembly GCF_038502225.1. Lineage (NCBI taxonomy): Eukaryota > Metazoa > Arthropoda > Malacostraca > Decapoda > Parastacidae > Cherax > Cherax quadricarinatus. Next base: position 25,197,862 of record NC_091330.1, on the reverse strand, counting down.
AAGGACCTACTTCCACTGGGGAATCCCGCCTACCAGTGAATTTGCCCTCGTCTGCTTCACCTGACGTTACTATATAAGCGCCAGGATTCTTTCTTCTGCTTCAGAATCTCCACGACTATGGTGCTGTTCGCACCTACTCCTAGGTTGAGGGACTGATTACCTCATCTTCTGTACATAGTTCTACTGTCTTCAAGTTATGTCCTAGAATTTGTATTGATAAAGCCACTGGATGGCGAAACGTCTACAATAAAGATACCCAGATGTTGCACATGTGTCTTACTCTCATCACCGGAGACACATATTGTGTCTTGTTCGGCGCAAAACCGAAGGCTGCTAGCTCCAGGACTTAACAGCCACAGCTCAGCCTAAATGATGGCGATATCTTGGGACAATGTTGCCAATAACTGGGAATAAAGAAAGCTAATTAAGCACTCATCATGTCAGGACCTCAGTCGCTAACCAAAGTTCTGAGACTTTAATGACAAATTGGTCTTATTTGACTCACAAAACCGTAATGACACTATTACGTGGTATGGTTTGGTCTTATTTCTAATATTACAAGCTCAAAATGTTTGACAACTATAAACATGACACAAGACACTATTCATGTAAACTTGCCACTTAAGATGGTTGGAATAAGTCGCTAATCATTTTTTACCCCCACTTGACAGTATGGTAATAAGGGTTGAAGGACCTGTGTCACGGTGACAGTATATGGAGAATTGGCAATGGGAATAAAAAAAAAATTCTTGCCTTTGCAACTAATCCCAGCTCATTCATCTCGCTTCTCCTGTTGTGACTATTTCCTATCTCCACCCTTCCACTATCTCTATCTCTTCCATTATCCGCTATCACTGAAGCTACTATATTGCCACGATCAATTTTAACCAATAACCCCACCACATTCCTTCCATAACTGGCATCCCTAAAATCCACAATATTGCAACTCTGACAATTCACATTACCCATTTCATAGTACCGTATTTCTTTCTTTCCAAAGAAACACTCATAACTCTATTTTTTGTTTGAAGCCCTAAATGCTTCCTCCACTGAGCTAGTTACTGCCTCCATGCCAGCCCTAAATAAACAATCCCCATCCCTTCTACACATGTCATTTCTGCAGAAATGGTCTCAGTTGTCAAGAAATGGTACTGCAATATCTTTAGAGTGCTTGTCCGGCCAGCATTTAATACTGGTTGCCATAAAGAACCAGTCACTTCCAATTTCCCTCTTCAGCAAAATGTCACATATCACAGGTCACCCTACCTCTTCCTAATTATGTCCATCGCTGACCTATATCCTCACTTCTATAGTACACTTGTATTCTTGATTGCCTCCAGCAGTGAGGCAGATAATAGGACTGAACTCATCATTCATGATGCTCTCAAGATGGCTAATAATATCCTGCATCCCAACCCCAGGAAAACAAAACCTCTCCCACCGAGGAAGGGTGACCCACCCAAAAGAAACGCTTTCACCATCATTTACACTATCACTGTCTTTGCAGAGGCGGGCAGATGCAACAGTTTAGACGTCACTCTAAACAGCAAATATCTCAAACTCCTCTTTTAAGATGCAAGCACTTTAATAATTCAACTCCATTCACTCCTATCTAACAGGCTTATATATGCCTGCTATATGTCCAAGCCTCTTGCACACATAAACCTCTTTTACCTTGTCCCTTCATTCTTTTCTAGGATGGCCCCTACCTCTCCTCCCCTCCACTACAGATTTATACATATCCAATCATTCTATTTTGTTCCATCTTCTCTAAAAACCAAACCACCTCAAAAACCCCTCTTGAACCCTCTGAACAATACCTTTAGTAACTCCACACCTCATCCTGACTTCCAGACTATGAATTCTCTGCATAGTATTTCCGTCACACATTGCCTTATACATAATATCTCCACTGCTTCCAGCCACCTTCACGTTGCAACATTCACAGTCCATGCTTCACACCCATACATTCCTTTCTTTGCCTACGTGGATAACGTTCTCCACAGATACTTCATTGCACCACCCACCTTTTATCTCTTCATCAATTCTCTGGTTTACCTGTCCAATCATAAACCCATCTGCCGACAAGTGTACTCCCAGATATCTAAACATATTCACTTCTTCCATACTTCCTCCCTCCGCTCTGATATCCAATTTTTCTTTACCTTACTCGTTTGATACTCTAATCACGTTACTCTTATCTAAGTTCCCTTTCAACTTTCTCCCTCTAAACATCCTCCCAAACTCATCCACTAACATCTGAAACTTCTCTTCAGAATCAACCAGAAGTACAATATCATAAGCAAAAAGTATCTGTGTCAACTCCCATTTTGTATTTGATTCCATATAATTTAATCCCACCCCGCTTCTCTCTTTTGCATCCCCAGTTTACAAATATGTTGTTAGGTAAGACACATATGCAGCAGTTAGGTATCTTTATTATGAAACGTTTCGCCTACACAGTAGGCTTCTTCAGTCGAGTACAGAAAAGTTAATAGAAGCAGAAGATACTTGAAGACGATGTAATCAGTCCATCACCCTTAAAGTTTTGAGGTGGTCAGTCCCTCAGTCTGGAGAAGAGCATTGTTCCATAGTATGAAACAATATGTTAACAACCATGGTGACGTTACGCATCCCTGTCTAAGGCCTACTTTTACTGGAAAGTAATTTCGCTTTCTTCTATACATCCTAACTTGAGGCTCTTTTTTCTCCAAAAAAAAAAAAAAAAAAAAAGCTCTTTACAGCATTTAGTAGCTTATTACCTATTCCATACATTTGCAACATCTGCCACAATGCTCCCCTATAACCCCCCTAGCATATGCCTTTCCTAAATCCATAAAAGCAACGAAAATTTCCTTGCCTTTATCCAAATACTGTTCACTTTTGTGCTTCAATGTAAACACTTGGTCTATACATCTCATACCTCTTCGAAAGCCTCATTGTTCAGCTGCGATCCTGTTCTCTATCTTACCTCTAATTCTGTCAATAATAACCTTACTATACACTTTACCTGGTATTCGCAGTAGACTTATTTCCCTATATTTTTTACACTTTTATTCCCCTTCCCTTTATTTAAAGGAACTATACACTCTCTCTGCCAATTCCTACGTACCTTCCCCTCTTTCATACATTTATTGAACAAAAGTACCAGCCACTCCAAAACTATACCCCCACCTGTTTTTAACATTTCTGTCATGAACCCATCAATTTCAACGGCTTTACCTCCTTTCGTTCTACCCACAGCCTCATGCACCTTCCCACCCCTCACATACGTCTTTTCTTCACTTCTAAAACATGTTATACCACCCTGGACAATGCATGAAATTACAACCACCCTCTCTTCATCAACGTTTAACAGTTCCTCAAAATATTTCCCGGCATCTTCCCAATGCCTCCAACTCCCCATCAACTAACTCCCCTATTCTGTTTTAACTGTCAAATCAATTTCCCACTCAAATCCAACCCCTATGGGTAGGATTTGAGTGGGACTTGCACGTGGGTACAGAATTATCTAAGCTTATTTCTTGGGTAGCACTGAAAATTGGGTTGGGCAAATATTTTGTTAGTGGGATGGATTGTGAAGGACCTGCCTAGTATGGGCCAACAGGCCTGCTGCAGTGTTCCTCCTTTCTCATGTTCTTAATATATAAACATGTTGGAGGGATAATAACGTTTTATAAATAAATATTTTATTAAATAATCATAACTGGATTCGCTAGTAAATGGTTGTTCAAAAAGCTGGATTGCACATTCACCTCTAATTTTTATTTACATACGACATACATTTGCATGCCGAAGAAAATTGAATGTCAACAATGTTTGATCAGTCAAAACCAGGAAAATAAATTCATGCTACAAAACATCCATCATTATTTAAACTATTTAATATATAGAAAAACAGAAACCTGCTTGTAAATAGATACACAGATCGTACTGGCAATTTATTTTGTCAACTAATCACCATCGTCGTCACAATCTGGATAAATTCATCCATGAAAGCAACTCTCACTCCTCTGTTTACTACGTCTGAGTTGCCAGATGTCACTTCTGTCCAGCAAAGACAGTCGAGAAACTTTTTTCCTCCAACTGTATATCTTTGACTGAATTAGGATGTAATGACTGTACTTTAAGATTCAACATTATAAACAGAGCAGCTATATAATTGTTTGTCGCTGTTTTCATGATGTTATGAATGATGTGTTGTGAAATTGTTGGTGACATTCATCTTGTTCGAATCTGAAAGAGAATGTAATGAGTATTTTAAAATGCTCATTTAGGTGTAAATGTGTAAATAATTAATGGTTTGTTCATTTAGGACTGAATGTGTTTGTCTGTTCAGGTGTGAATGAGTATGCGATGGGTAAATGTGTTTGTTCATTCATGACAGAATGGGTATGCAATGGGTGAATGTCTTTGTTCGATTTTGAATGGAAACGTAATAAGTGGATGTCTTTGTTTCTTCGACTGTCGATGAGAATGATTGGTCATTATGTCGGTTCGTTCATCTCTGAATGAGAATGTAATGCAGTTTCTCGTTCAGGTCTGAACGGAAATGTAATGAGTCATTGTATTTATTTGTTGACGGTAATGTATTTTGTTCACTCAGGACTGAGTATGTAGTGATGAACTGTTGGAATAACGTTACTGATGACAATAATGTTGAAAATGGTGTTATAATATTGTTATGCATATTGTGATTTATGATAAGCATTGATTTAGATTTAATGTTAGGTCGATGTTGTGAAGTTGATGTTGCAATATATGTTGTTCAGCAAATGTAGAGTTGTAAATGTGTCATGTTGACATGCATGTTGTTAAAAGAGGCCACTGTAAGTGTGCCTGGTGATATTAAGGGGTAAGTTTAAGATTACTGAATGCATTAGGAGATATTTGGCGTAAAAACATACGAGAAAGAGCAAAATGAATAACAAAAAGGCACAATGCCGTGACTGGAACAATACAAATATAACCCACACGTAGGAGAGGGGAGCAAAACTGGGAGAACTAGAGATAAAAGGCAGACGTTCTAGAGAGGTGCGACTGAGGTAGGAATTACTGGAACATAGATAGTGGTAGTATAACCATGTGAGAGTATAGAAGAAGAAATATTTAGCGTGTGTGTGTAAGCATATTAGAGGTGGGGGGAAGAGGTGGTGATCTTCCCAGGAAATTATTATATATATATATATATATATATATATATATATATATATCTGTATATATATATATATGTATATATATATATATGTATATATATATGTATATATATGTATATATATATATGTCGTGCCGAATAGGCAGAACTTGCCATCTTGGCTTAAATAGCAACGCTCATCTTGCCATATAGGACAAGCGAAAATTTGTGTATGCAATAATTTCGCCAAAATCATTCTGAATCTAACGAAAAAAATATATTTCACTGTGATTGTTTAATATTAAATTAGTGTAAACAAATCTAAAATATATATAGTTGGGTTAGGCTAAAATAAATTGTTCTTGTTATAATAAGGTTAGGTAAGTTCTCTAAGATTCTTTTGGTGCAAGATTAAAAAAATTTACATTAACATTAATGAAAAAAATATATCTTTAAACGTACAAGAGAAAATTTTACAAAGGACTTAATTTTAAATGAGTTCTTGCTAATTGACCAGTTTTACATATTCGGCACGACATATATATATATATATATATATATATATATATATATATATATATATATATATATATATATATATATATATATATGTATATATATATATATATATATATATATATATATATATATATATATATATATATATATATATATATATATATATATATATATATATATATATATATATATATATATATATATATATATATATATATATATATATATATTTTGGGGGGGAGGGAAAAAAATGTACATTGTAAGAAAATTTGTATTATGCTGAGAACCATTTTTATTGAAGGAATTGAACATCAGAGGAGCAAGTCTTGTGATAATTCTGTTGGGTAACTGAGTGTTATGTGAGACACTCTCAAAATGAGAGACGGAATGTTTCATTGATCCTTATCGACCAGGCATTGAAATCTCCCTGTATCTGTCTATGTGTCTGTCTGTCTGTCTGTCTCTCTGTCTCTGTCTCTGTCTCTCTCTCTGTCTGTCTGTCTGTCTGTCTCTCTCTCTCTCTCTCTCTCTCTCTCTCTCTCTCTCTCTCTCTCTCTCTCTCTCTCTCAGTTTTAAGGGATGAATTAAGTATATGTCTTACTGCTCCCGTTTAAGTGGTGAGAAAAGTGACGAAGATCAATAAAAATAATAAGTATTAAGTGATATGTATATATATATATATATATATATATATATATATATATATATATATATATATATATATATATATATATATATATATATATATATATATATATATATATATATATATATATATATATATATGCGTGATTATTCCAAGAAGATTTCGCTACAGGAGCTGATTTTATCGTAGTTTGTGGAATTTAATTATCTAGAAACTAAATAAGAAAATTTTGGTCTTCATTAGCATGTAACAAAAAATAATACTGTGAAAAATTGTATAGACCATGGTAGAAAAAAATAGATTATTTTGTAAGGAGAGAGATGCATGAGCTACCTGGTACAGGGGATCGATTCCCTGTACAGATGGAAACATTAGGACGTGTTTCCTTAAGGTACCTGCTGTCATGTTCACCTGCCATTAAAATAGGTACATAGGTGTTAGTCGACTGGTATGGCTCGCATTCTGGGACAAAATTGATTTATGTGATGAATGGTTTGAAAAACCGACAAGTTGAAGATTGAGACACTTATGCAGCATATGGGAATCTTTATTCAGGAAACGTTTCGCCACACAGTGGCTTCATCAGTCCAATACAAAGAGGAAGGCGTAAGGAGAGAAGGAGAATGAGGTAATCAGTCCCTCAACCTGGAGTCGATGTGTTCAGTCCATCGACTCCAGGTTGAGTGACTGATTACCTCATTCTCCTTCTCTCCTTACGCCTTCCTCTTTGTATTGGACTGATGAAGCCACTGTGTGGCGAAACGTTTCCTGAATAAAGATTCCCATATGCTGCATAAGTGTTTCAAAATTGATTTAATTTGCCCGAAATACTCTGCATAACAAAGGGCTTTCTATATAGCAGCATGTAGCTGATGTCAGCTAGGAATGTATACCTTGTTCATGTACTCGTAGAAATAAAGATATTATTATTAATGAGGCTTTGCGAACTAATTAATGAGAGAGACCTTGGGTAGCTTTAAGAAGATTGGACAAATATATGAGTGAGAGGGGCTGGGTTTGATTAGTGTCATTGGGTACGGGAGTTAATTCTTGGGTAGCTTTGGGTAGAAGTCGTTTTGATACGGACCTGCCTTGTATAGGTCAGTAGGCCTTCTGCAGTGTTCCTCCATTCTTATGTTCTTATAAGCGTGTGTGTTAATGAGATATATAAGTGTTCAGTCTGCCACTGACAGTTTAAGATTTGAGTGAACATTAAAATGGTATAAAATACCGACAGGTTGTTAGGTAAGACACATATGCAACAGTTAGGTATCTTTATTTCGAAACGTTTCGCCTACACAGTAGGCTTCTTCAGTCGAGTACAGAAAAGTTGATAGAAGCAGAAGATACTTGAAGACGATGTAATCAGTCCATCACCCTTAAAGTTTTGAGGTGGTCAGTCCCTCAGTCTGGAGAAGAGCATTGTTCCATAGTATGAAACAATATGGATACCTAACTGTTGCATATGTGTCTTACCTAACAAGATTTGAGTAGATGAGTATCACTAATGTGAAGGTGAAATGTGGGGTGCTAAAACAGCATTGTCTTTTATTAATTATTAGGATTTTCTTTTCTTCTGCAAAACGAGGAAGATTAGAATAGGTGAATGTAATATTTGTATATAAAATTATAGGATTATTAAACTATGATGACCCAAGTCAAGGTCTGGCATCTTACAGTGTGTATATCTATGTCTTGTTTTGATTAACCAGGAAAGTAAAGTATTGTAATCAATTACAAGATTATGAAATAAAGTTATATGTAACGTTTTAAAATTTGCCTTTATATATATATATATATATATATATATATATATATATATATATATATATATATATATATATATATATATATATATATATATATATATATATATATATATATATATATATATATATATATATATATATATATATATATATATATATATATATATATGTCGTGTAGAATAGGTAAAATTGGTCAATTAGCAAGAATTCATTTAAAATCAAGTCTTTTCTAAAATTTTCTCTTATACGTTTAAAGATATATTTTTTAATTTACGTTAATGTAGAAATAAATAATTTTGTACCTAAAGAACCTTAGAAAACTTACCTAACCTTATTATAACAAAAGCAATTTAATTTAGCCTAATCCAACTAAATAAATTTTGGATAAGTATACAATAATTGAATAATAAACAAACACATTGAAATATATATTTTTTTTCATTAGGTTCAGAATGATTTTTGCTAATTTATTGAATAAAAAAAATTTCTCTTGCCTTATTCGTCAAGAAGAGCGTTGCTATTTAAGCGAAAATCGCAAGTTTTACCTATTCGGCACGACATTTACGTTATGGTTTCTTCACCATTAACTGAATATTTGCTATTAAGTACATTTTTAAGAATTAAAAATAGAAAAAAATTAAAACGTTTTACGGACCATGATTTATTATGTTTTACTACTCATATATTTGCTATTCATGTCTTACCTCATGTCTTACCTCATTTCTTACCTCATGTCTTACCTCATGTCTTACATTCGCTGGGATGTTGTGGATCGTCGACTCGCACTCGTCTGTTAACATAGAGAAAGAATTATTGGTCTGTACAGCAGTCTCCTGGGCCATCCTGATCTTCAGTTTCATCTCATTCGTTCCAATTAGCATCCAGTCCTTGGTCCGATCATCGACGCAGTTCTTCTCGACGTCCTTGCTCCGGGAACAATCATTTAAGTCGCTGAATCTCTCTTCTAGCTTCCTCTAACTCTGCTTTAACCTGAAGATACAGTTGCTGAAGGTCGAGCGAAGCCATCATCACAGTCTCAGCTAGCGAAGACCAGAGAGGTCATAGGCACCTCCTCATGCGATACAGATCACTTCACTACTCCATAGAGATCACCTCACCACCTTTAAGAATAAACTCATGTCCTCTGGATCTGCCAGAAGACATGAGTTTATTCTTAAAGATCTTGTTAAGTCCAGCAAACACTAAGATTTCCAAAGGGAACAGATACCACAAACGTCACCACTAAAGTAACCCATGCTGATGGTGGGAACACCGTGGTCTTTAGGTGCTGAAACCGGTGACACTGGTGGATTTGGAGCTGAAACCGATGATACTGGTGCAATTTCTGACTCTGACCTTGTTACCAGTACTGGTGATGTGGGTGCTAGCGACCACTAGTGAAGCTGGTGGTAGCGCTAGTACTGGTGTTGCTATCAGTGTTGGCTCTGACTCTGGTACTAGTGCTGCTGTCAGTGTCGAATCTGACTCTGGTACTAGTGCTGCTGTCAGTGTCGACTCTGACTCTCGTACTAGTGCTGCTGTCAGTGTTGACTCTGACTCTCGAACTAGTGCTGCTGTCAGTGTTGGCTCTGACTCTGGTACTAGTGCTACTGTCAGTATTGACTCTGACTCTGGTACTAATGCTGCTGTCAGTGTTGACTCTGACTCTCGTACTAGTGCTGCTGTCAGTGTTGGCTCTGACTCTGGTACTAGTGGTCCTGCTGTCAGTGTTGATTCTGGCTCTCGTACTAGAGATGCTGTCAGTGTTGATTATGACTCTGGTACTAGTGCTGCTGTCAGTGTCGACTCTGACTCTGGTACTAGTGCTGCTGTCAGTGTTGTCTCTGACTCTGGTACTAGTGCTGCTGTCAGTGTCGACTCTGACTCTGGTACTAGTGCTACTGTCAGTATTGACTCTGACTCTGGTACTAGTGCTGTTGTCAGTGTTGACTCTGATTCTCGTACTAGTGCTGCTGTCAGTGTTGGCTCTGACTCTGGTACTAGTGGTCCTGCTGTCAGTGTTGACTGTGACTCTCGTACTAGTGCTGCTGTCAGTGTTGGCTCTGACTCTGGTACTAGTGGTCCTGCTGTCAGTGTTGGCTGTGGTTCGTTTACTAGTGCTGTTGTCAGTGTTGGCTCTGACTCTGGTACTAGTGGTCCTGCTGTCAGTGTTGACTCTGACTCTCGTACTAGTGCTGCTGTCTGTGTTGGCTCTGACTCTGGTACTAGTGGTCCTGCTGTCAGTGTTGGCTGTGGTTCTTTTACTAGTGTTGCTGTCAGTGTTGGCTCTGACTCTGGTACTAGTGGTCCTGCTGTCAGTGTTGACTCTGACTCTCGTACTAGTGCTGCTGCCAGTGTTGGCTCTGACTCTGGTACTAGTGGTCCTGCTGTCAGTGTTGACTCTGACTCTCGTACTAGTGCTGCTGTCAGTGTAGGCTCTGACTCTGGTACTAGTGGTCCTGCTGTCAGTGTTGGCTGTGGTTCTTTTACTAGTGCTGCTGTCAGTGTTGACTCTGACTCTGGTACTAGTGCTGCTGTCAGTGTTGTCGCTGACTCTGGTACTAGTGTTGTTTTCAGTGTTGCCTCTGACTCTGATACTAGTGCTGCTGTCAGTGTTGTCTCTGACTCTGGTACTAGTGCTGCTGTCAGTATTGGCTATGACTCTGTACTAGTGCTGCTGTCAGAGTTGCCTTCGACTCTGGTACTAGTTCTGCTGTCAGTGTTGTCTCTGACGCTGGTACTAGTGCTGCTGCCAGTGTTGACTCTGACTCTGGTACTAGTGCTGCTGTCAGTATTGCTACACAAATAACCTGCACATAGAAGAGAGGAGCTTACGACGACGTTTCGGTCCGACTTGGACCATTTACAAAGTCACACTAACGAGAAGTGGAGCAGGACGGGTATATATAGGCAGGAAGAGGTAGTGGTGGTAGTAGCAGTAGTTTTGCCTTTTCCGTTTACCGCAAACCTATGCACAGTGGCATGTACATTCACTACTTTTCCTATCATGCTTTCCCTGTCAAGAAAAGTGTTCTTATCTCCCTCTTTCTCCGTGCCCTCCGCATCTATGATCCTCAGTTCCTTCCAGCAAAAATTTCCACTCTTCATTATTCGTTTTCTCGTCTTGGCTGCCCTTCTCATTTCATAGACTCTGCCCTCTCACGTGCTGAACGTAATTTCTTCTCTCCCAAACTCTCTACTCCTGGGTACTCTTCTGTCCTCTGCCTTCCCTACATTTCCGGTCTTTCTAATCTCAACAATTCTCTCCGTTCCTTAGACATCAAACTTACTTTCCGCCAGACTAACACTCTTCGCACTAATCTCGTTCATACCTCTCCTCCCTCTACAGATGTTCCTGGTGTCTACTCTATTTCTTGCTCCTCCTGTCCTCTTCAATACTTTGGAGAAACTGGTCGATCTCTTTCTGACAGATTTAGGGAGCACAAAAAAAAATGTTAAGCTTGCCGACACTAATTATGCTCTTTTCTGTCACGTCAGAGATCATAGCCATCCTATTGACTGGTCTTCTGCTAAAACTGTCTTCCCTACTTCCAACTTTAACCGTCGCCGTCTGGTTGAATCCTCCCTAATACACAACTTTCCTTGTATGAATCTTAGTCCTGGCTTCATCTCTGTAGACGCCTTCCTCTCCCACTACATTGTAAAATGCTCCAAACTTCAGAACACCCGTGACTTAACCTGATTCCTCCTCTTTTCTTCTTCTCCCTCTTCCCCTTTCCTCTTTCCTTTTTTATTTTCTCTTCTAGGTTGTCTTTCTTCTCTCTTGTGTTTCTGTTCTTTCATTATTTATTTCATTACTTCCCCTCCCCCCACCTCTGTGTACTTTCTCTCCCTCTGTGGGCACCTAGCTCCCTTGCAGTGCTCCCCTTTCTTTGTATTTAACTGGCTCCTCCTCCTCCTCAATTCCCCACTACTACTACTACCACTATCACTACTACTACTTCTACTGCTACTACTATTACTACCACCACTACCTCCACTTCTCCACTTCTCGTTAGTGTGACTTTGTAAATGGTCCAAGTCAGACCGAAACGTCGTCGTAAACTCCTCTGTTCTATGTGCGGGTTATTTGTGTATCGTTCCAGTCACGGTATTGTGCCTTTTTTTTGTTATTTGTGTCAGTATTGCCTTCAACTCTGGTACGGACCAAGAAGTTACATCAGTTTGGAACTCGGAACCCTAAAACTACAGCCAAATGAAACCTAAAACTTGCAGATTCTATGCTTTGGGCATATGTAATTACGGTCCATGAAGGACTAACGAAAAGGGAACATACATGCACAACCATCTCTCAAAAATGTCTAAATCTCCTGAATATAGGTACATGCCACTCAGGTCTTGCAAGTCTTTCACTCAATAATGTACCGTAGTTCACTAACTGAAGGACAGCGCTATAATTTAGACTGTCTAAACCACCAGAAGAAGAGTAAGAGGCGTATAAAGCCTCAGAAACGCCAATATGACAATGTATAGTATAATCATACAACAACATTGAAATTTTGGTACCAGGTATCAGAGTAAAATGGCAAGAAATGTTAAAAGCGTTTCAACACATTGGTACCATGCTGGGCTGGAATGAAAGCCAGCGATGGGTTCGTCAGAGCCACAGATACAAAGTTCAGCCATCAAACCCTGGCACAGCAACTAGCAATGTACAATCTTTTGTGTGTGCAAATGTACAAGATCTCAAACCGAGGAAGAAAAGCTAAACACTGTTAATCAGTGGTTTTCTCACAGTCAAAGGCAATGTTTGCATCTTTCTCAGAGACTCGCATAAAAGACTACTTTGATAATGAAATATGGATCCCTGATTACAACCTATTTAGACTGAGACAGAGTATTGTCTTGATAACAAAGGAAATATCCTGCTATTTGGAAGACTGTAACTGAAAGGAGTGCAATTTCAAAGAGCCCCTGGAGCTAGCTTGGAGGAACAGTCCCACACAACAAGCCCCGTGGCCTGGTGGGTAAAGCTCTCGCTTCCCATGGCAATTGTCCGGGTTCGATTCCCAGCGAGGGTAGAAACACTGGGCTTGTTTCCTTACATCGGTTGTCCATGTTCCCCATCTGTAAAATGGGTACCTGGGTGTTGGTCGACTGGTGTGGGTCGCATTCTGGGACAAAACTGACCCAATTTGCCCGAAACGCTCTGCATAACAAGCGGCTTTTTATATAGTAGTATGTCACTGATGTCAGCTAGGACTGTGTACCTTGTACATGTACTTGTAGAAATAAAGAAAATATTATTATTATTATTATTATTATTATTATTATTATTATTATTATTATTATTATTATTATTATTATTATTAAACCTCTGCAATAAATTAGCCTTCAGCCAACAGACTACTCAACCGCCCAGATTAGAAAGCACCCTTGACATTATATTCCTGAACAGTGAGGACCGAGTTGAGGACTGCAATCTTAGATCACAACGCAATCGAGGTACAGACCTTTGTGCACAGTGACCTGGAACGAGACAACACGATCAATCATGAGAGCGATTTTAACAAATTCATCTTTAACAAGAACAATATCAAGTGATGAGAAACAAATTTTGAATTTAGCGAGATAAGCTGGAATGATGACATAACCACCAGATATCAAAACCAATTCCACGAGAGAATGAGTTCTTTGGTACTCGAAGTATCCTTCATGCACGTACCTCTAGAGGAAAGGAGGGGAAGATGCAAACTCAGTGGAGAGAGGCGTTTCCTTCACAGGCGAGGACAACGGATTGCGGATCTTCTCAAACGTGGCAGAATCTCTGAAACACGAAGTGTAACTGTAGTATGAGAAATAGAGAATATCGAGCCCAAACTGACTGCATCATAGAGAGTCAGGAGAGGCAGAGGAAACAAAAAGCCATAAATATAATTAGGAGAAATCCCAACTTATTCTTCAGTGCAAAATCCCGGGCGAAAATTACACCTATTATAGGACCTTTACCAGAAGGAGATGTAGCACACACTGATGCCAATAAGTATATGAGTGAAATACTGAAGTGACGATACGCCTCCGTATTCATTGAACCATTCACTGATCTACAGTCAATACCCCAAATGAGTTTTTCATGAACAATACTCAAAACCCTGTCAGTATCTGCACAACATGGATAGGTAGTTAGGCTTTTCTTTAGTTAGGAAATACACTGCTGTTACTGTCTGCAAGTGTCTTGAATTTATGTTTTTCCCACTGTCTGCCGTCTCTATGCCAATGATTTGATCTTAAAATATTTGATTTTCAAAGGTTTATATTGAAATTTTGTAATATTTTTTACCAAACCCTGGTATGAAATGAAAGGTGGTGCTATTAGCTAATTTTCTTTATTAGTGTCATAGTAGCATGCTACCTATCTAAGGGAGGCAATTAAATCCCAGATGTAACAGCTCTCTCTGGATGAAGCTGTGGCTTGTACCAAACATGTCACCTTTACCCAGTGTGTTTCACACAATTACATCTTGCGTTCCCTCTACAATCTGCCAAAGTCTGGTAGTTTATTGCCTAATAGTGATCAGAGCCCCACGACTGTACTCTGAATAAATGCCAGTTATAAACATAAATCAATCAGGGTGAGGTGCTAAACTCCAGATGAGTTGTCTTTATGCCTACACCCACGTCTACAGGTCAGTCTCTCACTAGCTCTGGTTAATGACACATAATGGTCTTTCTGGTATGAGTCTTTGAGTCAATGGCAGTGAGCACACTCAGTTTTGCTCTCTCTTATTATTATTATTATTATTATTATTATTATTATTATTATTATTATTATTATTATTATTATTATTATTATTATTATTATTATAATTATTATTATTATTATTATTATTATTATTATTATTATTATTATTATTATTATTATTATTATTATTATTATTATTATTGTTAGCTTACAAGTATGGTATACGATATCTGCCTACCATGCAGCTCTGTTGCACACACTGTAAATACTGTAAATATTGGTGGTGGATATATGCAGGAATTCTAAACGTACCTTCGGTTTTTGTCATCCCTTCAATACTCCTTGACCATTCATTTACTGGTGATCTATCTTACGGCCAGGTACTAAAGGCTTTCTAGTTGTACCCATTATCTAGTCTGCTCTAGAGTAAGTTTCTTTAATTATGAGATCCATCAAAGCAGATGTATCCAGAGCTAAACCTGGCTTGCCACTGCTTGCCTTCTCGGCTGGTGGATTATCAAATCAACGTTCAGGAATATGGTCACTACCATTACGAGTATGGAAATGAAGTGAGAAGCAAAGACTACCATGAGCTCCCTGTACATTCATCACTCCAGACGGAGACTTCACGGTAATGGAGAAGCCATGGTAGTGAATCTGAATTTAGCATAATGCTCATTAATTCACGAAGCTGAATAACAGTTACATGGCAACGATATTCAATGCCAATATGATAAGCAATACGTCAGCAGTGCAGTACAGACAGTCTTGGCAGAGAATGCAATTCATATGCCGTCACCAAACGCCTGGCTCGAGCTGGTGGTATTACCTAGTAATCAATAAACAAAATAATTAGTGATGCTAAATAACGCAATAACAATGCATGGTAGCAACAATATAAGTGACAAAAGCAAAGCAACCAACAATGCAGAGCAGCAAAATGCTTCTGAACTGTCCTCCGATATTGCAAACACAGGTACTATTCAAAGGTCTTTTGTTCCCGGAGGGAGTGGAGACAAGTGGTTTTTATGGCTTGACGGACTGTTATAGTGTGAGCGAGGTAACATTCATGAAAGGATTCGGGAAAATTGGCTGGATATGAGTCCCGGAAGTGGGAAGCACGGTGCCTGTACTCTGAGTGACGGGCGGAATGTTACAGCTCGGTGGACTATTTTTAATTATGACTATACACTCCTGGCGAGACAGATGTTGAATGAATGACTGTTGGAGAATTTATTTTTGGGGGTTACCCTTCCTTTGTAAGAAATGGAAGTGGTAAATTTATCTCCAACTCACATTAACCTTTAATGTTCTTTCTATGATATCTAGTTTAGTTACCCCTAAAAAAGAATTCTTGAAGAAAAACATATGGGTAGTAGCTTAGGAATATCCAAGTGAAAGGTCTTACGTGGGATAATTATAGAGACGAAGTCAAACACCTCATAGCTGGAGACACTTTACTTTGTAAATCACGGAAGGTTGGTGCAATGGCTGTTTACCTGGAGTTTACCTGAAGAGAGTTCGGGGGGTCAACGCCCCAGCGGTCTGTGAAGAAAAAAAGAGAAGACTACAAACAGGAAATCCAACTTGTTAGTAGATTGACTCTATAATGTGAAGGGATGATGTAACTTATGAAGGGATGGTATAACTTGTGAAGGGATGATATAACTTGTGAAGGGATGATATAACTTGTGAAGGGATGGTATAACTTGTGAAGGTATTGTATAACTTATGAAGGGACGGTATAACTTGTGAAGGGATGGTATAACTTATGAAAGGATGGTATAACTTGAGAAGGGATGGAATAACTTGCGAAGGATGGTATACCTTATGAAGGGATGGTATAACTTGTGAAGGGATGGTACAACTTATAAAGGAAAGGTATAACTTGTGAAGGGATGGAATAACTTCCGAAGGATGGTATAACTTGTGAAGGGATGATATAACTTGTGAAGGGATGGTATAACTTGTGAAGGTATTGTATAACTTATGAAGGGACGGTATAACTTGTGAAGGGATGGTATAACTTATGAAAGGATGGTATAACTTGAGAAGGGATGGAATAACTTGCGAAGGATGGTATACCTTATGAAGGGATGGTATAACTTGTGAAGGGATGGTACAACTTATAAAGGAAAGGTATAACTTGTGAAGGGATGGAATAACTTCCGAAGGATGGTATAACTTGTGAAGGGATGGTATAACTTGTGAAGGGATGGTATAACTTATGAAGGGATGGTATAACTTGTGAAAGGATGGTATAACTTATGAGTGGATGGTATAACTTGTGAAGGGATGGTATAACTTGTGAAGGGATGGAATAACTTGCGAAGGATGGTACAACTTGTGAAGGGATGGCATAACTTATGAAGGGATGGTATAACCTATTAAGGGATGGTATAACTTGCGAAAGGACGGTATAACTTGTGAAGGGATGATATAACTTATGAAGGAATGGTATAACTTATGAAGGGATGGTATAACTTATGAAGGGATGGTATAACTTATGAAGGGATGGTATAACTTATGAAAGGATGGTATAACTTATGAAGGGATGGTATAACTTATAAAGGGAAGGTATAACTTGTGAAGGGATTGTATACCTTGTGAAGGGATGGTATAAATTATGAAGGGATGGTATAACTTATGAAGGGATAGTATAACTTGTGAAGGGATGGTATAACTTATAAAGGGATGGTATAACTTGTGAAGGGATGGCATAACTTATGAAGAGATGGTATAGTAGGGATGGTATAACATGTGAACGGACGGTATAACTTATGAAGGGATGGTATAACTTACAAAGGGATGGTATAACTTGTGAATGGATGGTACAACTTATGAAAGGATGGTATAACTTATGAAGGGATGGTATAGCTTATAAAGGGATGGTATAACTTATGAAGGGATGGTATAACTTTTGAATGGATGGTATAAATTATGAAGGGATGGTATAACTTATGAAGGGATGGCATAACTTGTGAAGGGATGGTATAACTAATGAAGGGATGGTATAACTTATGAAGGGATAGTATAACTTATGAAGAGATGGTATAACGTATGAAGGGATGGAATAACTTATGAAAGGATGGTATAACTTATGAAGGGATGGTATAACTTGTGAAGGGATGGTAAAACTTATGAAGGGATGGTATAATTTGTGAAGGAATGGTATATCTTATGAAGGGATGATATAACTTATGAAGGGATGGTACAGTTTGTGAAGGGATGGTATAACTTGTGAAGGGAAGGGATAATTTATGAAGGGATCGTATAACTTGTGAAGGGATGGTATAACTTGTGAAGGGGTGGTATAACTTGTAAAGGGATGGTATAACTTATGAAGGGATGGCATAACTTGCGAAGGGATGGTATAACCTCTGAAGGGATGGTATAACTTATGAAGGGATGGTATAACTTACGAAGAGATGGTATAACTTATGAACGGATGGTATAACGTATGAAGAGATGGTATAACTTACGAAGGAATGGTATAACTTATGAAGGGATGGTGTAACTTGGGAAGGGATGGTATAACTTATGAAGTGATGGTATAACTTGTAAAGGGATGGTATAACTTATGAAGAGATGGTATAACTTGTGAAGGGAAGGTATAACTTATGAAAGGATGGTATACCTTATGAAGGGATGGTATAACTTATGAAGGGATGGTATAGCTTATGAAGGGATGGTATAAATTGTGAAAAGATGGTATAATTTGGGAAGGGATGATATAACGTATGAAGGGATTGTATAACCTGTGAAGGGATGGTATAACTTGAGAAGGGATGGCATAACTTATGAAGAGATGGTATAGTAGGGATGGTATAACATTTGAACGGACGGTATAACTTATGAAGGGATGGTATAACTTACAAAGGGATGGTATAACTTGTGAATGGATGGTACAACTTATGAAAGGATGGTATAACTTATGAAGGGTTGGTATAACTTATAAAGGGATGGTATAACTTATGAAGGGATGGTATAACTTTTGAATGGATGGTATAAATTATGAAGGGATGGTATAACTTTTGAATGGATGGTATAAATTATGAAGGGATGGTATAACTTATGAAGGGATGGCATAACTTGTGAAGGGATAGTATAACTAATGAAGGGATGGTATAACTTATGAAGGGATAGTATAACTTATGAAGAGATGATATAACGTATGAAGGGATGGAATAACTTATGAAAGGATGGTATAACTTATGAAGGGATGGTATAACTTGTGAAGGGATGGTAAAACTTATGAAGGGATGGTATAATTTGTGAAGGAATGGTATATCTTATGAAGGGATGATATAACTTATGAAGGGATGGTACAGTTTGTGAAGGGATGGTATAACTTGTGAAGGGAAGGGATAATTTATGAAGGGATCGTATAACTTGTGAAGGGATGGTATAACTTGTGAAGGGGTGGTATAACTTGTAAAGGGATGGTATAACTTATGAAGGGATGGCATAACTTGCGAAGGGATGGTATAACCTCTGAAGGAATGGTATAACTTATGAAGGGATGGTATAACTTACGAAGAGATGGTATAACTTATGAAGGGATGGTATAACGTATGAAGAGATGGTATAACTTACGAAGGAATGGTATAACTTATGAAGGGATGGTGTAACTTGGAAGGGATGGTATAACTTATGAAGTGATGGTATAACTTGTGAAGGGATGGTATAACTCATGAAGAGATGGTATAACTTGTGAATGGAAGGTATAACTTATGAAAGGAAGGTATACCTTATGAAGGGATGGTATAACTTATGAAGGGATGGTATAGCTTATGAAGGGATGGTACAAATTGTGAAAAGATGGTATAATTTGTGAAGGGATGATATAACGTATGAAGGGATTGTATAACCTGTGAAGGGATGGTATAACTTGTAAAGGGATGGCATAACTTGTGAAAGGATGGTAGATGGTATAACTTGTGAAGGGATGGTATAACTTATGAAGGGATGGTATAACTCGTGAAAGGATGGTATAACTTGTGAAGGGATGGTACAACTTATGAAAAGATGGTATAACTTGCGAAGGGATGGTATAACTTACGAAGAGATGATATAGTAGGGATGGTATAAGTTGTGAAGGGATGGTATAACTTATGAAGGGATGGTATAACTTGTGAATGGATAGTATAACTTATGAAGGGATGGTATAACTTATGAAGAGATGGTATAACTTATGAAAGGAAGGTATAACTCATGAAGGGATGGTATAATTTATGAAGGGATGGTATAACTTATGAAAGGACGATATGACGAATGAAGAGATGGTATAACTTGTGAAGGGATGGTATAACTTATGAAGGGACGGTATAACTTGTGAACGGAAGGTATATCTTATGAAGGGATGAATTAACTTACGAAGGGATGGTATAACTTGTGAAGGGATAGTATAACTTGTGAAGGGATGGTATAACTTGTGAAGGGATGGTATAATTTGTGAAGGGATGGTATAACTTGTGAAGGGATAGTATAACTTGCGAAGGGATAGTATAACTTGTGAAGGGATGGTATAGCTTGTGAAGGGATGGTATAACTTGTGAAGGGATGGTATAGCTTGTGAAGGGATGGTATAACTTGTGAAGGGATGGTATAATTTGTGAAGGGATGGTATAACTTGTGAAGGGATAGTGTAACATATGAAGGGATGGCATAAATAAAGAAGGGATGGTATAAGTTATGAATGGATGGTATAACTTATAAGGGAAGGTGTAACTTGTGAAGGGATGATATAACTTATGAAGGGATGGTATAACTTGTGAAGGGAAGGTATAACTTACGAAGGGATGGTATAACTTCTAAAGGGATGGTATAACTTATGAAGGGTTGGTATAATTTGTGAAGGGATGGTATAACTTGTGAAGGGATAGTGTAACTTATGAAGGGATGGCATAAATAAAGAAGGGATGGTATAAGTTATGAATGGATGGTATAACTTATGAATGGAAGGTGTAACTTGTGAAGGGATGATATAACTTATGAAGGGATGGTATAACTTGTGAAGGGAAGGTATAACTTACGAAGGGATGGTATAACTTGTGAAGGGATGGTATAACTTATGAAAGGATGGTATACCTTATGAAGGGATGGTATAACTTATGAAGGGACATTATAATTTATGAAGGGATGGTATAACTTATGAAGGGATGGTATAACTTATGAAGGGATGATGTAACTTGTGAAGGGACGGTATAACTTATGAAGGGATGGTATAACTTGTGAAGGGATGGTATAACTTATGAAGGGATGGTATAACTTATGAAGGGATGGTATAACTTATGAAGGGATGGTATAATTTGTGAAGGGACGGTAAAACTTATGAAGGGATGGTGTAACTTGTGAAGGGATGGTAAAACTTATGAAGGGATGGTATAACTTGTGAAGGGATGGTATAACTTATGAAAGGATGGTATACCTTATGAAGGGATGGTATAACTTATGAAGGGATATTATAACTTATGAAGGGATGGTATAACTTATGAAGGGATGGTATAACTTGTGTATGGATGGAATAACTTATGACGGGATGGTATAAATTGTGAAGTGATGGTATAACTTGTGAGGGGACGGTATAACTTATGAAGTGATGGTATAACTCGTGAAAGGATGGTATAACTTGTGATGGGATGGCATAACTTGTGAAGGGATGGTATAACTTGTAAAGGGATGGAAAAACTTGCGAAGGGATTGTATAAGTTATGAAAGGATAGTATAAATTAAGAAGGGATGGTATACCTTGTGAAGGGATGGTATAACATATGAAAGGATTGCATAACTTGTGAAGGGATGGTATAACTTATGAAGAGATGGCAGAGTAGGGATGATATAACTTATGAAGGGATGGTATAACTTATGAAGGGACAGTATAACTTGTGAAGGGATGGTAAAACTTATGAAGGGATGGTACAATTTATGAAAGTTTTTTATAACTTATGAAGGGATCCTATAACGTATGAAGGGATGGCATAACTTAAGAAAGGATGATATAACTTATGAAGGGATGGTATAACTTGTGAAGGGACGGTATAACTTATGAAGGGATGGTATAACTTGCGAAGGAACGGTATAAATTGTGAAGGGATGGTATATCTTATGAGGGGATGAATTAACTTATGAAGGGATGGTACAACTTGTGAAAAGGTGGTATAACTTGTGAAGGGATGGTATAATTTTTGAAGGGATGGTATAACTTGTGAAGGGATAGTATAACTTGAGAAGGGATGGTATAACTTGTGATGGGATGGTATAACTTTTGAAGGGATGGTATAACTTCTAAAGAGATGGTATAACTTATGAAGGGATTGTATAATTTGTGAATGGATGGTATAACTTGTGAAGGGACAGTGTAATTTATGAAGGGATGGTATAACTTATGAAGGGATGGAATAACTTATGAATGGATGGTATAACTCATGAAAGGAAGGCGTAACTTGTGAAGGGATGGTATAACGTATGAAGAGATGGTATAACTTGTGAAGGGATGGTATAACTTATGAAGGGATGGTATAACTTTTGAAGGGATGGTATAACGTATGAAGAGATGGTATAACTTGTGAAGGGATGGTATAACGTATGAAGAGAGGTATAACTTGTGAAGGGATGGTATAACGTATGAAGAGATGGTATAACTTGTGAAGGGATGGTATAACGTATGAAGAGACGGCATAACTTGTGAAGGGATGGTATAACTTATGAATGGATGGTATAACTTATGAAGGGATGGTATAACTTATGAAGGGATTGTATAACTTATGAAGGGATGGTATAACGTATGAAGAGATGATAAAACTTGTGAAGGGATGGTATAACTTATGAATGGATGGAATAACTTATGAAGGGAAGGTAAAACTGATGAAGGGATGGTATAACTTGTGAAGAGATGGAATAACCTGTGAAAGGACGGTATAAATTGTGAAAGGATGGTATAACTTTTGAAAGGATGGTATAACGTGTGAAGGGATGGTATAACTTGTGAAAGGATGGTATAACATTTGAATGGATGGTATAACTTGTGAAGGGATGGTATAACTTGTGAAAGGATGGTATAACTTGCGAAGGGATTGTTTAACTTTTGAAGGGATGGTATAACTTGTGAAGGGATGGTATATCTTGTGAAGCGATGGCATAACTTGTGAAGGAATGGTATAACTTATCAAGGGGTGTTATAACTTGTGAAGGGATGGTGTAACTTGTGAAGGGTTGGTATAACTCGTGAAGGGAAGGTATAACTTGTGATGCGATGGTATAACTTGTGAAGGGATGGTGTAACTTGTGAAAGGATGGTATAACTTGTGAAGGGATGGTATAACTTGTGAAGGGATGGAATAACTTGTGAAGCGGTGGCATAACTTGTGAAGCGGTGGCATAACTTGTGAAGGGACGGTATAACTTGCGAAAGGATGGTATAACTTGTGAAAGGATGGTACAACTTGTGAAAGGATGGTATAACTTGTGAAGGGATGGCATAACTTGTGAAGGGATGGTATAACTTCTAAAGGGATGGTATAACTTATGAAGGGATGGTATAATTTGTGAAGGGATGGTATAACTTGTAAAGGGATAGTGTAACTACTAAAGGGATTGTATAACTTATGAAGGGATGGTATAATTTGTGAAGCGATGGTATAACTTATGAAGGGATAGTGTAACTTATGAAGAGATGGTATAACTTACGAAGGGATGGTATAACTTATGAATGGATGGTATAACTTATGAAGGAAAGGTGTAACTTGTGAGGGGATGGTATACCATATGAAGGGATGGTATAACTTGTGAAGGGATGGTTTAACTTATGAAGGGATGGTATAACTTATGAATGGATGGTATAACTTGTGAAGGGATAGTGTAGCTTGTGAATGGATGATACAACTTGTGAAGTGATGGCATAACCTGTGAAGGGATGGGATAACCTGTGAAGGGATCGTATAACTTGTGAGGGGATGGTATAACTTTTGAAGGGATGGCGTAACTTGTGAAGGAATGGTACAACTTGTGAAGGAATGGTGTAACTTATAAAGGGATGGTACAACTTGTGAAGGGATGGTATAACTTTTGAAGGGAAGGTATTACTCGTTAAGGGATGGTATAGCTTGGGAAGGGATGGTATAACTAAAGAAGGAATGGTATAACTTGTGAAGGGATTGTATAACATGTGAAAGGACGGTATAACTTGTGAAGCAATGGTATAATTTGTGAAGGGATGGTGTAACTTGTGAAGGGATGGTATAACTTGTGAAGGGATAGTGTAGCTTGTGAATGGATGATACAACTTGTGAAGGGATGGCATAACCTGTGAAAGGATGGGATAACATGTGAAGGGATGGTATAACCTGTGAGGGGATGGTATAACTTTTGAAGGGATGGTGTAACTTGTGAAGGAATGGTGTAACTTATGAAGGGATTTTACAACTTGTGAAGGGATGGTATAACTTTTGAATGGATGGTATTATTCATTAAGGGATAGTATAGTTTCGGAAGGGATGGTATAACTTAAGAAGGGATGGTATAACTTGTGAAGGGATGGTAAAACTTTTGAAAGGATGGTATAACTTATGAAGGGATGCTATAGCTTGTGAAGGGAAGGTATAACTTGAGAAGCGATGGTATAACTTATGAAGGGATAGTATAACTTGTGAAGGGATGGTATAACTTGTTAAGGGATGGTATAACTTGTGAAGGGATGGTATAAATTGTGAAGGGATAGTATAACTAATGAAGGGATAGTATAACTTGTGAAGGGGTGGTATAACTTGTGAAGGGATGGTATAACTTGTGAAGCTATGGTAAAACTTGTGAAAGGATGGTATAACTTGTGAAGGGATGGTATAACTAGTGAAGCGGTGGTATAACTTGTAACAGGATGGTATAACTTGTGAAAGGATAGTATAACTTGTGAAGCGATGGTATAACTTGTGAAGGGATGGTATAACTTGTGAAAGGATGGTATAACTTGTGAAGGGATGGTATAACTTTTGAAGGGATGGTGTAACTTGTGAAGGATTGGTGTAACTTATGAAGGGATTTTACAACTTGTGAAGGGATGGTATAACTTTTGAAGGGATGGTATTATTCATTAAGGGATGGTATAGCTTGGGAAGGGATGGTATAACTTAAGAAGGGATGGTATAACTTGTAAAGGGATGGTAAAACTTTTGAAAGGACGGTATAACTTATGAAGGGATGCTGTAGCTTGTGAAGGGAAGGTATAACTTGAGAAGCGATGGTATAACTTACGAAGGGATAGTATAACTTGTGAAGGGAAGGTATAACTTGTTAAGGGATGGTATAACTTGTGAAGGGATGGTATAAATTGTGAAGGGATGGTATAACTAATGAAGGGATAGTATAACTTGTGAAGGGACGGTATAACTTGTGAAGGGATGGTACAACTTGTGAAGCTATGGTAAAACTTGTGAAAGGATGGTATAACTTGTGAAGGGATGGTATAACTAGTGAAGCGGTGGTATAACTTGTGACAGGATGGTATAACTTGTGAAAGGATAGTATAGCTTGTGAAGCGATGGTATAACTTGTGAAAGGATGGTATAACTTGTGGAAGGATGGTATAACTTGTGAAGGGATGGTATAACTTGTGAAGGGATGGTACAACTTGTGAAGTGGTGGTATAACTTGTGAAGGGATGGTATAACTTGCGAAAGGATGGTATAACTTGTGAAAGGATGGTATAACTTGTGAAAGGATGGTATAACTTGTGAAGGGATGGCATAACTTGTGAAGGGATGGTATAACTTCTAAAAAGATGGTATAACTTATGAAGGGTT
Organism: Cherax quadricarinatus; assembly: GCF_038502225.1. Classification (NCBI taxonomy): domain Eukaryota; kingdom Metazoa; phylum Arthropoda; class Malacostraca; order Decapoda; family Parastacidae; genus Cherax; species Cherax quadricarinatus. Next base: position 25,172,295 of record NC_091330.1, on the reverse strand, counting down.
GGTATAATTTGTGAAGGGATGGTATAACTTGTAAAGGGATAGTGTAACTACTAAATGGATTGTATAACTAATGAAGGGATGGTATAATTTGTGAAGGGATGGTATAACTTGTGAAGGGATAGTGTAACTTATGAAGAGATGGTATAACTTATGAAGGGATGTTATAACTTATGAATGGATGGTATAATTTATGAAGGGAAGGTGTAACTTGTGAAGGGATGGTATACCATATGAAGGGATGGTATAACTTGTGAAGGGATGGTTTAACTTATGAAGGGATGGTATAACTTATGAATGGATGGTACAACTTATGAAGGGATCCTATAACTTATGAAGGGATGGTATAACTTGAGAAGGGATGGTTTAACTTATGAAGGGATGCTATAACTTATGAATGGATGGTATAACTAATGAACAGATCCTATAATTTATGAAGGGGTGGTATAACTTGAGAAGGGATGGTATAACTTATGAAGGGACGGTATAACTTGTGAACGGATGGTATAACTTGTGAAGGGAAGGTATAACTTGTGAAGGGATGGTATGACTTGTGATGGGATGGCATAACTGATGAAGGGATGGTATAACTTGTGAAGGGATGGTATAACTTGTGAAGGGATGGTATAACTTGTGAAGGGAAGGTATAACTTGTGAAAGGATTGTATAACTTGTGAAGGGATGGTATAACTTGTGAAGGGATGGTATAACTTTTGAAGGGATGGTATATCTTGTGAAAGGATGTCATAACTTGTGACGGGAATGTATAACTTATCAAGGGGTGGCATAACTTGTTAAGGGATGGTGTAACTTGTGATGCGATGGTATAATTTGTGAAGGGATGGTAAAATTTGTGAGGGGATGATATAACTTATGAATGGATGGTGTAACTGGTGAATGGATGGTACAACTTGTGAAGGGATGGTATAACTTGTGAAGGGATGGTATAACTTAGGAAGGGATGGTATAACTTGTGAAGGGAAGGTATAACTTGCGATGGGATGGTATAACTTTTGAAAGGATGGTATAACTAAGGAAGGGTTGGTATAACTTATGAAGGGATGCTATAACTTGTGAAGGGATGGTATAACTTGATAATGGATTGAATAACTTATAAAGGTATAGTGTAATTTGTGAATGGATGGTATAACTTGTGAAGGGATGGTATAACTTGTGAAGGGATGGTATAACTTGTTAAGGGATGGTATAACTGATGAAGAGATGGTATAACTTGTGAAGGGATGGTATAACTTGTGAAGGGATGGTATAACTTATGAAGCGATGGTATAACTTGTGAAAGGATGGTATAACTTGTGAAAGGATGGTATAACTTGTGAAGCGATGGTATAACTTGTAAAAGTATGGTATAACTTGTGAAAGCATGGTATAACTTGTGAAGTGATGGTATAACTTGTGAAGCAATGGTATAACTTGTGAATTGATGGTATAACTTGTGAAGGGATGGTATAACTTGTTAAGGGATGGTATAACTGGTGAAGGGATATATAACTTGTGAAGCGATGGTATAACTTGTGAAGCAATGGTATAACTTGTGAAGGGATGTTATAACTTGTGAAGGGATGGTATATCTTGTGAAGCTATGGTAAAACTTGTGAAAGGATGGTATAACTTGTGAAGGGATGGTATAACTTGTGAAGCGGTGCTATAACTTGTGAAGCGATGGTATAACTTGTGAAAGGATGGTATAACTTGTGAAAGGATGGTATAACTTGCGAAAAGATGGTATAACTTGTGAATGGATGGTACAACTTGTGAAAGGATGGTATAACTTGTGAAGGGATGGCATAGCATGTGAGGGGATGGTATAACTTCAAAAGAGATGGTATAACTTATGAAGGGATGGTATAATTTGTGAAGGGATGGTATAACTTGTGAAGGGATAGTGTAACTTATGAAGAGATGGTATAACTTATGAAGGGATGGTATAATTTATGAATGGATGGTATAACTTATTAAGGGAAGGTGTAACTTTTGAAGGGATGGTATACCATACGAAGGGATGGTATAGCTTGTGAAAAGATTGTATTACGTATGAAGGGATGGTATAACTTGAGAAGGGATGGTATAACTTATGAAGGGATGGTATAACTTATGAATGGATGGTATAGCTTATGAAGGGATGGTATAACTTATGAAGGGATGGTATAACTTATGAAGGGATCCTATAACTTATGAAGGGATGGTGTAACTTGAGAAGGGATGGTATAACTTATGAAAGGATGGTATAACTTGTGAACGGATGGTATAACTTGTGAAGGGATGGTATAACTTGTGATGGGATGGTATAACTGATGAAGGGATGGAATAACTTGTGAAGGGATGGTAAAACTTGTGAAGGGATGGTATAACTTGTGAAAAGATTGTATAACTTGTGAAGGGATGGTATAACTTGTGAAGGGATGGTATAACTTTTAAAGGGATGGTATATCTTGTGAATGTGTGGCATAACTTGTTAAGGGATGGTGTAACTTGTGAAGGGATGGTATAACTCGTGAAGGGATGGTATAACTTGTGAAGCGATGGTATAACCTGTGCATGGATGGTGTAACTTGTGAAGGGATGGTATAACTTGTGAAGGGATAGTGTAGCTTGTGAATGGATGACACAACTTGTGAAGGGATGGGATGACCTGTGAAGGGACGGTATAACTTGTGAGGGGATGATATACTTATGAATGGATGCTGTAACTTGTGAAGAGATGGTATAACTTGTGAAGGGATGGTATAACTTATGAAGGGATGGTACAACTTGTAAAGGAATGGTATAACTTGTGAAGGGATGGTATAACTTATGAAGGAATGGTACAACTTGTGAAGGGATGATATAACTTGTGAAGGGATGGTATAACTTGTGAAGGGATGGTACAACTTGTGAAGGAATGGTATAACTTATGAAGGGATGGTGTAACTTATGAAGGGATGGTACAACTTGTGAAGGGATGGTATAACTTGTGAAGGGATGGTATAACTTGCGAAGGGATGGTATAACTTAGGATGGGAAGGTATAACTTATGAAGGGATGGTATAACTTGCGATGGGATGGTATAACTTTTGAAGGGATGGTATAACTAATGAAGGGGTGCTATAACTTGTGAAGGGATGGTATAACATGATAATGGACTGTATAACTTATGAAGGGATGGTATAACTTGTTAAGGGATGCTATAACTTGTGAAGGGATGGTATAACTTGTGAAGGGATGGTATAACTTGTTAAGGGATGGTATAACTGATGAAGAGATGGTATAACTTGTGAAGGGATGGTATAACTTGTAAAAGGATGGTATAACTTGTGAAGCTATGGTAAAACTTTTGAAAGGTTGCTATAACTTGTGAAGGGATGGTATAACTTCTGAAGCGATGGTATAACTTGTGAATCGATTGTATCTTGTGAAGCGATGGTATAACTTGTGAAAGATTGGTATAACTTGTGAAAGAATGGTATAACTTGTGAAGCGATGGTATAACTTTTGAAAGGATGGTATAACTTGTGAAAGGATGGTATAACTTGCGAAGCGATGGTATAACTTGTGAAAGTATGGTATAACTTGTGAAAGGATGGTATAAGTTGTGAAGCGATGGTATAACTTGTGAAGCAATGGTATAACTTCTGAAGGGATGGTATAGCTTGTGAAGGGATGGTATAACTTGTGAAGGGATGGCATAACTTGTGAAGGGATATATAACTTGTGAAGCGACGGTATAACTTGCGAAAGGATGGTATAACTTGTGAAGGGATGGTATAACTTGTGAAGGGATAGTATAACTTGTGAAAGGATGGTATAACTTGTGAAAGGATTCTATAACTTGTGAAGCGATGGTATAACTTGTGAAAGGATGGTATAACTTGTGAGAGGAAGGTATAACTTGTGAAAGGATGGTATAACTTGTGAAAGGATGGAATAACCTGTGAAAGGATGGTATGACTTTTGAAGCGATGGAATAACTTTTGAAGGGATGGTAAAACTTGTGAAGGGATGGTGTAACTTGTGAAGGGATGGTATAACTTGTGAAGGGTTGGGATAACTTGTTAAGGGAAGGTAAAACTTGTGAAGGGATGGTATAACTTGTTAACGGATGGTATAACTTGTGAAGGGGTCGTATAACTTGTGAGGGTATGGTATGACTTGCGAAGAAATGGTATTACTTGTGAAGGGATTGTATAACTTGTGAAGGGATGGTATAACTTGTGATGGGATGGTATAACTTGTGAAGGGATGGTATAACTTGTGAAAGATGGTATAACTTGTGAAGGGATGGTATAACTTGTGAAAGGATTGTATAACTTGTGAAGGGATGCTATAACTTGTGAAGGGATGGTATAACTTGTGAAAGGATGGTATAATTTGTGAAGGGATGGTATAACTTGTGAAAGGATGGTATAACATGAGAAGGGATGTTATAACTTGTGAGAGGATGGTATAACTTATGAAGGGATGGTATAACTTGTGAAAGAATGGTATAAATTGTGAAGGGATGGTATAACTTGTGAAAGGATGGTATAACTTGTGAAGGGATGGTATAACTTGTGAAGGGATTGTATAACTTGTGAAGGGATGGTATAATTTGTAAAGGGATGGTAAAACTTGTGAAGGGATGGTATAACTTGTGAAAGGACGGTATAACTTATGAAGGTATGGTATATCTTGTGAAAGGATGGTTTAACTTGTGAAAGGAAGGTATAACTTGTGAAAGGATGGCACAACTTGTGAAAGGATGGTATAACTTGTCAAAGGATGGTATAACTTGTGAAGGGATGGTATAACTTGTGAAAGGATGGTATAACTTGTGAAAGGATGGTATAACTTGTGAAAGGACGGTATAACTTTTGAAAGGATGGTTTAACTTGTGAAAGGATGGTATAACTTGTGAAAGGATGGTATAACTTGTGAAAGGATGGTATAACTTGTGAAAGGGATGGTATAACTTGTGAAAGGATGGTATACTTGTGAAGGGATGGTATAACTTTGGAAGGGATGGTATAACTTATGAAGGGATGGTATAAATTGTGAAGGGAAGGTATAACTTGTGAAGGGATGGTATAACTTGTGAAGCTATGGTAAAACTTGTGAAAGGATGGTAAAACTTGTGAAAGGATGGTATAACTTGTGAAGCGATGGTATAACTTGTGAAAGGATGGTATAACTTTTGAAACGTTGGTATAACTTGTGAAGCGATTTTATAACTTGTGGAGCAGTGGTATAACTTGTGAAGGGATGGTATAACTTGTGAAGGGCCATGTGATATAACTTGTGAAGGGATGGTATATCTTGTGAAGGGATATATAACTTGTGAAGCGATGGTATAACTTGTGAAGGGATGGTATAACTTGTGAAACGATGGTGTAACTTGTGAAAGGATGGTATAACTTGCGAAAGGATGGTGTAACTTGTGATAGGATGGTATAACTTGTGAAAGGATGGCGTAACTTGTTAAGCGATGGTATAACTTGTGAAAGGATGGTATAACTTGTGAAAGGATGGTATGACTTGTGAAGCGATGGAATAACTTGTGAAAGGATGGTATAACTTGTGAAAGGATGGTATAACTTTTGAAGGGATGGTATAACTTGTGAAGGGATATATAACTTGTGAAGCGATGGTATAACTTGTGAAGGGATGGTATAACTTGTAAAGGGATGGAATAAATTGTGAAGGGATGGTATAACTTTTGAAAGGATGGTATAACTTGTGAAAGGATGGTATAACTTGTGAAGCGATGGTATAACTTGTGAAGGGATGGTATAACTTGTGAAGGGATGGTATAATTTTTGAAGGGATGGTATAACTTGTGAAGGGATATATAACTTGTGAAGCGATGGTATAACTTGTGAAGGGATGGTATAACTTGTGAAGGGGTGGTATAACTTGTGAAGGGATGGTATAACTTGTGAAAGGATGGTATAACTTGTGAAAGGATGGTATAACTTGTGAAGCGATTGTATAACTTGTGAAGGAATGGTATAACTTGTGAAGGGATGGTATAACTTATGAAGGGATGGTATAACTTGTGAAGGGATGGTATAACTTGTGAAAGGATGGCATATCTTGTGAAGGGATGCTATAACTTGTGAAGGGATGGTATAACTGATGAAGGGATGGTATAACTTGTGAAGGGATGGTATAACTTTTGAAGGGATGGTATAACTTGTGAAGAGATATATAACTTGTGAAGCGATGGTATAACTTGTGAAGGGATGGTATAACTTGTGAAGGGATGGTATAACTTGTGAAGGGATGGTATAACTTATGAAGGGATGGTATAACTTGTGAAGGGATGGTATGACTTGTGAAAGGATGGCATATCTTGTGATGGGATGCTATAACTTGTGAAGGGATGGTATAACTGATGAAGGGATGGTATAACTTGTGAAGGGATGGTATAACTTGTGAAGGGATGGTATATCTTGTGAAGCTATTGTAAAACTTGTGAAAGGATGGTATAACTTGTGAAAGGATGGTATAACTTGTGAAGCGATGGTATACCTTGTGAAAGGATGGTATAACTTTTGAAAGGATGGTTTAACTTGTGAAAGGATGGTATAACTTGTGAAGCGATGGTATAACTTGTGAAAGGATGGTATAACTTTTGAAAGGATGGTATAACTTGTGAAGCGATTTTATAACTTGTGGAACAATGGTATAACTTGTGAAGGGATGGTTTAACTTGTGAAGGGATGGTATATCTTTTGAAGGGATGGTATAACTTTTGAAGGGATATATAACTTGTGAAGCGATGGTATAACTTGTGAAGGGATGGTATATCTTGTGATGGGATGGTATAACTTGTGAAAGGATGGTGTAACTTGTGAAAGGATGGTATAACTTGTGAAAGGATGCTGTAACTTGTGAAAAGATGGTATAACTTGTGAAAGGATGGTATAACTTGTTAAGCGATGGTATAACATGTGAAAGGTTGGTATAACTTGTGAAAGGATGGTATAACTTGTGAAGCGATGGTATAACTTGTGAAAGGATGGTATAACTTGTGAAAGGATGTTATAACTTGTGAAGCGATGGTATAACTTGTGAAGCAATGGTATAACTTGTGATGGGAGGGTATAATTTGTGAAGGGATGGTATAACTTTTGAAGGGATGGTATAACTTGTGAAGGGATATATAACTTGTAAAGCGATGGTATAACTTGTGAAGGGATGGCATAACTTGTGAAGGGATGGTATAACTTGTGAAGGGATGGGTTAACTTGTGAAAGGATGGTATAACTTGTGAAAGGATGGTATAACTTGAGAGAGGATTTTATAACTTGTGAAAGGATGGTATAACTTGTAAAAGGATGGTAAAACTTGTGAAAGGATGGTATAACTTTTGAAGCGATGGTATAACTTGTGATGGGATTTATAACTTGTGAAGGGATGGTATAACTTGTGAAGGGATGGTATAACTTGTGAAGGGATGGTATAACTTGTGAAGGGATGGGATAACTTGTGAAGGGATTGTATAACTTGTGAAGAGATAGTATAACTTGTGAAGGGATGGTATAACTTGTGAAGGGATGGTATAACTTGTGAAGGGATGCTATAACTTGTGAAGGGATGCTATAACTTGTGAAGGGATGGTATAACTTGTGAAGGGATGGTATAACTTGTGAAAGGATGGTATAACTTGTGAAGGGATGGCATAACTTGTGAAGGGATGGTATAACTTGTGAAGGGATGGTATTACTTGTGAAGGGATTGTATAACTTGTGAAGGGATGGTATAACTTGTGAAGGGATGGTTTAACTTGTGAAGGGATGGTATAACTTGTGAAAGATGGTATAACTTGTGAAGGGATGGTATAACTTGTGAAAGGATTGTATAACATGTGAAGGGATGGTATAACTTGTGAACGGATGGTATAACTTATAAAGGGATGGTATAATTTGTGAAGGGATGGTATAACTTGTGAAAGGATGGTATAACTTGTGAAGGGATGGTATGACTTGTGAGAGGATGGTATAACTTTTAAAGGGATGGTATAACTTGTGAGAGAATGGTTTAACTTGTGAAGGGATGGTATAACTTGTGAAAGGATGGTATAACTTGTGAAGGGATGGTATAACTTGTGAAGGGATTGTATAACTTGTGAAGGGATGGTATAACTTGTGAAGGGATGGTATAACTTGTGAAGGGATGGTATAACTTGTGAAAGGAGGGTATAACTTGTGAAGGGATGGTATAACATGTGAAAGGATGGCATAACTTGTGAAAGGATGGTATAATTTGTGAAACGACGGTGTATCTTGTGAAAGAATAGTATAACTTGTGAAAGGATGGTATAACTTGTGAAAGGATGGTATAACTTGTGAAAGAATGGTATAACTTGTGAAAGGATGGTATAACTTGTGAAAGGATGGTATGACTTGTGAAGGGATGGTATAACTTGTGAAGGGATGGTATAACTTGTGAAGGGATGGTGTAACTTGTGAAGGGATAGTATAACTTGTGAAGGGTTGGTATAACTTGTGAAGGGATGGTGTAACTTGTGAATGGTTGGGCTAACTTGTGAAGGGATGGCATAACTTTTGATGGGATGGTATAACTTTTGAAGGGATGGTATTACTTGTGAAGGGATTGTATAACTTGTGAAGGGATTGTATAACTTGTGAAGGGATGGTATAACTTGTGAAAGGATGGTATAACTTGTGAAGCGATGGTATAACTTGTGAAGGGATGGTATAGCTTGTGAAACGATGGTATAACTTGTGAAGGGATGGTATAACTTGTGAAGGGATGGTATAACTTGTGAACGGATGGTATAACTTATAAAGGGATGGTATAATTTGTGATGGGAGGGTATAACTTGTAAAAGGATGGTATAACTTGTGAAGGGATGGTATAACTTGTGAGAGGATTGTATAACTTTTGAAGGGATGGTATAACTTGCGAATGAATGGTATAACTTGTGAAGGGATTGTATAACTTGTGAAAGGATGGTATAACTTGTGAATGGATGGTATAGTTTGTGAAAGGATGGTATAATTTGTGAAAGGATGGTGTAACTTGTAAGAGGATGGTATAACTTTTGAAGGGATGGTATAACTTGTGAAAGAATGGTATAAGTTGTGAAAGTATGGTATAACTTGTGAAAGTATGGTATAACTTGTGAAAGGATGGTATAACTTGTGAAAGGATAGTATAACTTGTGAAAGGATGGTATAACTTGTGAAAGGATGGTATAACTTGTGAAAGGATGGTATAACTTGTGAAAGGATGGTATAACTTGTGAAAGGATGGTATAACTTATGAAAGGATGGTATAACTTGTAAAAGGATGGTATAACTTGTGAAAGGATGGTATAACTTGTTAAAGGATGGTATAACTTGTGAAACGATCGAATAACTTGTGAAAGGATTGTATAAATTGTGAAAGGATGGTATAACTTGTGAAAGGATGGTATAACTTGTAAAGGGATGGTATAACTTGTGAATTGATGGTATAACTTGTGAAAGGATGGCATAACTTGTTAAGCGATGGTATAACTTGTGAAAGGATGGTTTAACTTGTGAAAGGATGGTATAACTTGTGAAGCGATGGTATAACTTGTGAAGCGATGGTATAACTTGTGAAAGGATAGTATAACTTGTGAAAGGATGTTATAACTTGTGAAGCAATGGTATAACTTGTGAAGCAATGGTATAACTTGTGAAGGGATGGTATAACTTGTGAAGGGATGGTATAACTTTTGTAGGGATGGTATAACTTGAGAGGGGATATATAACTTGTGAAGCGATGGTATAACTTGTGAATGGATGGTATAACTTGTGAAGGGATGGTGTAACTTGTGAAGGGATGGTATAACTTGTGAAAGGATGGTATAACTTGTGAAAGAATGGTATAACTTGTGAAGCGATGGTATAACTTGTGAAAGATGGTATTACTTGTGAAGGGATTGCATAACTTGTGAAGGGATGGTATAACTTTTGAAGGGATGGTATAACTTGCGAAGGGATGGTATAACTTGTGAAAGATGGTATAACTTGTGAAGGGATGGTATAACTTGTTAAAGGATTGTGTAACTTGTGAAGGGATGGCATAACTTGTGAACGGTTGGTATAACTTATGATGGGATGGTATAATTTGTGAAGGGATGGTATAACTTGTGAGAGGATGGTATAACTTTTAAAGGGATCTTATAACTTGTGAAAGAATGATATAACTTGTGAAGGGATGGTATAACTTGTGAAAGGATGGTATAACTTGTGAATGGATGGTATAACTTTTAAAGGGATCTTATAACTTGTGAAAGAATGGTATAACTTGTGAAGGGATGGTATTACTTGTGAAAGGATGGTATAACTTGTGAAGGGATGGTATAACTTGTGAAGGGATAGTGTAACTTGTGAAGGGATGGTATAACTTGTGAAGGGATGGTATAACTTGTGAAGAGATGGTATAACTTGTGAAAGGAGAGTATAACTTGTGAAGGGATGGTGTAACTTGTGAAAGGATGGCATAACTTGTGAAAGGATGGTATAATTTGTGAAAGGATGGTGTAACTTGTGAAAGGATGGTATAACTTGTGAAAGGATGGTATAACTTGTGAAAGGATGGTATAACTTGTGAAAGGATGGTATAACTTGTGAAAGGATGGTATAACTTGTGAAAGGATGGTATGACTTGTGAAGGGATGGTATAACTTGTGAAGGGATGGTATAACTTGTGAAGGGATGGTGTAACTTGTGAAGGGATGGTATAACTTGTGAAGGGTTGGGATAACTTGTGAAGGGATGGTATAGCTTGTGAAGGGATGGTATAACTTGTGAAGGGATGGTATAACTTGTGAAGGGATGGTATAACTTGTGAAAGGATGTTATAACTTGTGAAAGGATGGTATAACTTGTGAAAGGATGGTATAACTTGTGAAAGGATGGTATAACTTGTGAAAGGATGGTGTAACTTGTGAAAGGATGGTATAACTTGTGAAAGGATGTTATAACTTGTGAAAGGATGGTATAACTTGTGAAAGGATGGTATAACTTGTGAAAGGATGGTATAACTTGTGAAAGGATGGTGTAACTTGTGAAAGGATGGTATAACTTGTGAAAGGATGTTATAACTTGTGAAAGGATGGCATAACTTGTGAAAGGATGGTATAACTTGTGAAAGGATGGTATAACTTGTGAAAGGATGGTATAACTTGTGAAAGGATGGTGTAACTTGTGAAAGCATGGTATAACTTGTGAAAGGATGTTATAACTTGTGAAAGGATGGTATAACTTGTGAAAGGATGGTATAACTTGTGAAAGGATGGTATAACTTGTGAAAGGATGGTGTAACTTGTGAAAGGATGGTATAACTTGTGAAAGGATGTTATAACTTGTGAAAGGATGGTATAATTGTGAAAGGATGGTATAACTTGTGAAAGGATGGTATAACTTGTGAAAGGATGGTATAACTTTTGAAAGGATGGTGTAACTTGTGAAAGGATGGTGTAACTTGTGAAAGGATGGTGTAAATTGTGAAAGGATGGTGTATCTTGTGAAAGGATAGTATTACTGAAATGGAGTAAATTTTTGAAATAAATTTTAATATCACCTTAAAGTAGATTTATTACAGCAAGAAAGTGTAACTTTTCTTCATCATAGATGTATAAATACATCCTTCATCATAGATGTATAATATACATCCTTCATCATAGATGTATAATATACATCCTTCATCATAGGTGTATAGTATACATCCTTCAACATAGATGTATAATATACATCCTTCATCATAGGTGTATAGTATACATCCTTCATCATAGGTGTATAGTATACATCCTTCAACATAGATGTATAATATACATCCTTCATCATAGATGTATAATATACATCGTTCATCATAGATGTATAATATACATTCTCGGAATTAAATAAATGAAATACTCATTAAATATAACGTTGATATAAACTCCATCTTGGCTGAGGGTAAAACATAGTTAATATGCATATTTTTTTTTTCATTTGTGATGACCTTGGACTAAACTTTACAAAAGAGCTGTTACTTGGACGATTAAGGAAAATATTTTTTAAGGTATTAACTATGTAAAATTCTCTCTTCTTAGTTGAGGATGAGTCAAGTGCACAGTGAGTGAAGACCTGGGTAATGTTAGTTAGTGATCTTTTAGCTGTTATCTGGCTGTGTCTCGATAACCACTCAGTGATCTTTTAGCTGTTATCTGGCTGTCTCGATAGCCACTCAGTGATCTTTTAGTTGTTATCTGACTGTGTCTCGATAGCCTCTCAGTGATCTTTTAGCTGTTATCTGCCTGTCTCGATAGCCACTCAGTGATCTTTTAGCTGTTATCTGGCTGTGTCTCGATAGCCACTCAGTGATCTTTTAGCTGTTATCTGGCTGTGTCTCGATTGCCACTCAGTGATCTTTTAGATGTTATCTGACTGTGCCTCGATAGCCACTCAGTGATCTTTTAGCTGTTATCTGGCTGTGTCTCGATAGCCTCTCAGTGATCTTTTAGCTGTTATCTGGCTGTGTCTCGATAGCCTCTCAGTGATCTTTTAGCTGTTATCTGGCTGTGTCTCGATAGCCTCTCAGTGATCTTTTAGCTGTTATCTGGCTGTCTCGATAACCACTCAGTGATCTTTTAGCTGTTATCCGGCTATGTCTCGATAACCACTCAGTGATCTTTTAGCTGTTATCCGGCTATGTCTCGATAGCCACTCAGTGATCTTTTAGCTGTTATCCGGCTATGTCTGGATAGCCTTCAAGGCAGCACTGGGTGGGAGCAATAGCAACACCGGTGGGGGTCGATATCAGAGCTGAATAACTTTCGTACTAAAGCCGAAATTCCCACTGATAAATGTAAATGAAATTAACAGCAGAAAGAAATTAAAATATGATGTCTATTTTCAGTGTATATATTGTAAACAATTTATGCTTGTGAAATGTTTTTACAAATTTATAACATAAATGGAAGGGAACACTACAAGTTTTTGAAAACAAAAAATGGATTTATTATACAACTGTATTAGACGCTATGCATAAAATTTTAGAATTAACACTTTAAAAATCAAATTACTGACACATGTACAATTAAAAATAGCAACAGACAAATACCTTTGCTGATGAATGGTTCAAAGAACCGACACGTTGTCAAATTAGACACATGTGCAACTCTTGGGTATCTTTATCTCAGTAAAGATACCCAAGAGTTGCACATGTGTCTAATTTAACAAATACCTTTGGTGTTCCAGCAGGTGAGCTGGACGAGGAAAGGATATACTGTTCCTAGACCCAGCTGGAAGACGCTCCTAAGATATCAGCTATTCTTTTATATTCATTATTGTAAGAGTGATATATTTTATAACTGAATTTACAAGTCCTGCTCTGACAGAGGGCAGCAATACCCACGTTTAAAGAGCGTAGTCGCTCCCATGCCAAGAGAAGGCAGCTTTTCCCATCGTAACGAAAGGCAACTGCTCTAGTGTTAAGAGTAAGTAGGCACTCTCGCTCAGCCGTTCCTGGGATAACAAATGGATGCCGTTACCATACTAAAAGAAAGCAGCTGCTCCCTTGCTCGCAAAAGGCAGCTGTTCCTGTACTAACAGAAGGCAACTACTCTCATGCTAAGGAAAGGTAGTCGCTATTGCGCAAACATAGGGCAGCTGCTCACGCGTTAAAGGGTACGTAAGTTCCCCTGTCTTTTAATAACATGTTCATATTTCCACTATAATCTAACTTATCCATGATTTCAATCGCATCTGCTTTGTCTGTTGCACCTTAAGAAACAGACAAAGCAAATGTGATAGTAATTATGGACAAATTAGATTATAGTGGAAAAATGAACATGTTATTAAAAGACGGAGGAACTTACGTGCCTCTTCACAGGGAAGCCGCTCCCGTGCTAAATGAGGGTAGCAGAGGTGGCATCCTTCACGTCTCAGTAATGGCAGGCTGGCGATGTTCAGTAATGACCTGAGAGAGTAACGAGAGCACCTCTGTCAGGGAGAAGTAATTAAAAGTCTTGCATGGTATTAATTACGACCAGAATGTGTCAGCCTTGGTGGTTTCTGCCCTAAACCCTTCTCATTAAGGATCTTCTGGTCTTAAACCATTCTCATCAAGGATCTTCTGGTCTTAAACCCTTCTCATTAAGGATTTTCTGGTCTTAAACCCTTCTCTTCAAGGATCTTACGGCCTTAAACTTCTCTTCAAGGATCTTTTGGTCTTAAACCCTTCTCATCAAGGATCTTCTGGTCTTAAATCCTTCTCATCAAGGATCTGGTCGTAAATCCCGCTCATCATTGGTCTATCGGTGTTAAAACCGGCTTATCAACGTCTCCTTGTTTTAAAACCTGCTCGTCGGTGGTCTCTTGGTCTTAAAACTTGCTCATCAATGGTCTCTTGGTCTTGAAACCTGCTCATCAATAGTCACCTGTTCTTAAAATTTGCTCATTAATGGTCTCCTGTTCTTCAAACCTTTTCATCTAAGATTTTCTGGTTTTATAACTTTCTTAACAAGGATTATTTGATTTTAAAACCTTCTCATCTAGGATTTGATCGTAAACAATCTCACCTAAGATATCCTGCCATCAAAACTTTCTCAACAAGTATTGTCTGGTGTTTACACTAATTTACCTAAGTTCACATGGCCTACAGTCATCCCTCACCTAAATCATTCTCACCTAGAATCTCTTGGTCTCTATTAGTTCTCAGCTAGAATCTTTAATGTTTATAATCATTCTCACTATGGACAATGCCTCCAGTCATTCTCACTTTGATTCTTCTGCTCTCCAATCATTCTCGCCTTTGATCTGGCCTCCAAACATTCTCATCTAATATTTATTGGCTTCAGTCTCCGATCATTCTAAAGTTTACATCTAGGCTTTCCAGGCTGACAAACGTTAACTGCTAAGATTTTCTGGCCTGTAAGCGTCCTCAACTAATATTTACTGGCCTCCAAATGATGAACACAGAGTGACGGCAAGACTAGGGATGAAAAAAGAATGGGGACATACCTAAGAATGAATTCAAAGTGGAGACAAGTTTAGGGATGAGCACAGGGTAGAGGCAGGATGTGAATAAATGATTTACAGAACCGACACGTTGATAAATGAGACACTTTTGCAACATTTATTCTGGAAACGTTTCGCCACACAGTGGCTTCTTCGGTCCATTGCAGAAAAATGTGGAATAAAAGGAGTTTGAGGTAATCAGCTCCTCAGCCTTGAGTCGATGTGTTCAGCCCATCAACCTTGTCAAGGATGATGGGCGGAACAGGAGGGAGGTCCGTGGATGTTCCAGGGTCGATCAAGGGTGGCTCAGTTATCAGGGGCTCTAGGGAGGTCTAAAGATAAATAGAAAGGGGTGGAGGGACAGCTCCAAGGCGAAACGAAAAGAAACCTTATTCCACTCTGGACCACGATCATCTCTGGTGCGGCTGGCAGTGCTGACACTCCCTGGAAACTGGTGCTTCCCTACCAGGAACCCAAGCACACCAGGATGGCACCTCCAAAATTAGGTGAGCTTGGCTCAACCAGTAATTTCAGTGGGTGATAAGAAATGTCAGAAGTCATACCCCTTCTGTCGCTAACCCTTAGAACCAGCATTTCATTTGATAACTAAATTCCTATTTCACGATTGCATTACAAAGGAAGTCCACGTTAAAACATGGTCGATAATGATCCAGTTCCTCTTTACAAGAGGAAATGCCCACAATAAGAAGGCAATAATTAAGGGAGTGGGGTGAAGTGTTTAGATTCGGTCCGAGAAAGGGGATAAATGGTTGAATTCTTCGCATTCAGAGTCCTTCGCCATTTCAAGGAACTTCCACCCGCCCCTTGAAGGAGAAAGGTGTGCATGTGGATAACAGTTATGAATACTAGATATAACTCTGCTATATACCTTTAATAAGACGTTGACCCCTTTCTCATGTGCAACCAATGACATCTGAAAGACTAATCAACACATGACTAAGGACTAACCTTGAGACAAACCACCTCTTCACCGAGCAACAGTTTGGTTTCTGCCAACACCGCTCGACTCAAGCAGCCCTCAATATCATTCCGAACTTCATTCACATCAATAAGTCTAACGGATGTTAGCCAGCCCTGGTTGCTAAAGACGTGGAGAAAGCTTTCAACACTTTCTGACATGCGGGACTTAAGTACAAGCTGCGTAACCTTTTTGACCTTCCTCTGTAAGTCAAAAAATTGCACTGGAACTTCCTTGATGACCTTACGATGAGAATTAAGTCTCTCCGACTACTTTACCCTTCATACGAGAGTACCACAAGACTCTGTGCTCTCACCTATTTTATATGCCCTTCACACAAATGACATACCAAACCCAGAATGCTTAAACACACTTACACTAGCATATGCAGATAACATTACACAACTCACCGCACACGAAACCACTGATATTTATCATTAAGAACACAACGCAAGGTCGACAGAATTAGTGCGTGGGAAATTCAGTGGCTAATTAATAAAAATAACTTACTTTTTCCATAAAAGACGCCTGCCACTACCTGTAAGCTGAGAATCACCACCACACGACTCCAAGCTAAGGTTATGCAATCATATCAACGCCAAGAGAGCTTTAGGGGCGTTTGTAGTTACTTTTTGCCTTAAAAGATAGATAGAAAAAATAAATAGTGCCCTATTCTATAGGGCATAAAACTCTCCCTTTTCTACAAAATTAGTAAGATGTACAATGCTCTAGTTGACATCAGATAAAAGATAAGGGATAGATAATCTTGGTACTAACTCCTTTTGAGAGAAAATATCAATAGATTGCATAATAATAAATGTTGAAGTTTATTATTTTTTTTAAGAATTTTTTGGGGAGAAAAAAATCAATAAAAACAAAGCGGTACAAAATATCGGAAATCCTCCTCACATGCTAGTAGAACCATCATTACTCAATAATGTGTGTAAAAATCATGACACTCCTATAAATATGTTTTGCTAAAAATGGAAAATAATGTCAATAACTTATTCCTGAGTTATACATATATTATGTTTTCTGCAAAACTCTACGGTCATGGCGCGCCACATTTCAGTATATTGTACACCTCGACACATGTTGACAGCCCACAGGCAGCTGAGCTGTTATCACTCCCTGAATTTGAATGGAGTCCTCAGAGAAGTTGTAATGTAGTGTATTTAGAATGAAACACTAATAAAAATCGTAATTTTTGGAGGAAAAAACATGAATTGCCATAATGTCTTTTTGATGACATCAAGAACAAAAAAATTACTTTTTTGGATAAAACATACTTAAAAATATGATAGAAACAAACAAATTACATCAACATGTTGCCAGAATTATGCACTATTTTTCGATAAGAAAACATTTTTTCTATAATTTTTCAATTTTCCTTTTTTATCACTCCTAAAAAAATTGCATGCTCCTTTAGCTAGTGGTGCCCTAAGAAGACTATACAAGCTCAAAGCTGCACATCCATAGACAATACTATATGTATATAGGGCCCCTATAAGGCCACTCATCACATATACACCTCTCACACTCTCATTGGCTGCCAAGCCGTGAAGCTACAGCGAATCCAAAACCATGCACTGTGCTGGGTGCTGGACATGATGTGGAGTGACTTTGCTACAAGCGAAGAAACACATCAGGACTCATGGACAATGCACCTAGACGAGACTATAAGACAGCCACACAACCCTCTAAACCTATTTCAATCACTTTACAAGCAAATACTTTTCCATCCCACCTACCATAGCACACGATCGACAGCTCTGCCTACCACCCAGCCCTGCCATCCGACCATGTTACAAAAAGAATCATATGGTCAGCACAGCAAGCAGATTTTTTTTTTAACTCTGGCCAACGTCATGCGGCTGGATCTAGCCCCGGCTCTTTCCCTCCTTTTTAAACCAATCCTCTCCCCTACTTCTATTTCACTATCCTCACTCTCCCCTCTCACCTTCATGGCCTTAACTGAGAGTTCTGTTCTGTTTTATGTGGAACTCTAAATACTAAGGACAGCAATAAGGTGCAGCATGTACCAGAATCCCCCCAAGTTTCAGCTTCAAACAGTGCTTGTAAATGTTTTACATCAGCCCGAGAGGTAATGAAAAAAAAGTACATTGCTGCTTCAACTACTTTACTGGTTAGTTTGATGTGTCTAGGCTGTCAATACCGCTATAATGAAAGGATGTGTTCCCGTCCACAGAAATCTTCCTTCGGTAGACGAATTTCATGCATTGCCTAACTAGAATGTGTCTGACATTGCTCAAGGAAATATGTGTCTGACATTGCTCAAGGAAAGTTGTGGATGCTGTTGTGTTTTTTGCTCGTTTTGTAGCCTAAATCATTGAGGACGAATGCGACTGAACTTCATTTTGCAGTAAGTACATCTATCTCTCTGGGGAACTTGACACATTATTTTTAAGGTTAAGTCTATGACATCTTCTGGCCAGTCACTTGATGATTACTGCGACTCATAGTGGCTCAGGTACGTAAATAGCCTCTCAATAGAATTTATTCACCTCGTAAATATAAGCTAAATCTCTCACCTCCACGAGTGATGAGTATTTTTTATCCTCCAAATAAAGCACCTGGACTTCACCAGACAGGTTGGCAGAAAAGTCTTCAGAGAAGACTAGTTTCACCAACTTGTTAAAGTCATGGTTTGCATTTGCTGTTCGACACCATGAGTAAAATCATGGTAGGTCATTTGACTGAGGTCCTGACAAGCCTTTTCGAAATTTTTATTTCAATGCTCCAGAAAAGAAATAGCGGCTGTTCTCCCGTAACCTTTACTCCACAGCTGGGTAAGCAACAGCGACGCCCAATTAAGTTTTGGGAAGTTCAGTTCTGCTGCTTGGTTTTTAAATAGACCGATTTATCAATCCAGGCAAGTCTCACTAAGCTTCGTACCCAGTCATTCACACATTATTTTCATTCTTATTATTAATGCAAATATTACTACCGTTCATACCTCGCTCATTCCTCTGCCACTGCTCAGCAGCAAAAGCCTGGCTCTTTACCAAGTACAGCCGCTGATCCTTATTAAGCAACAGTCTAAAGGCACATTTCGTGAGAAATTACGAAAGACTGGCTTCTTGTTGCTGCTCCTCCTGGAAGGTCCTGTACCCTATTCATTGCATTCCTCAGCATATGAAGACTGAGAGGGGGTTCATAACAATCATTTTTTAACAATAGTCTTAAAGGGGCGCAGATGTAATTGGCTTATAAAAATACATTATGTAGATTTAACACTGTGTTTTATTTTTGATCAGAAGAAACATTCTCCAGTTATTTCATAGAAACCAAATTGATTTAAAAATTTAGCACATTGAAACCTACACTAAAAACCAAGAAAAGCTTCCTTCAAGGAAACACATGAACACTAAAAGTTTAAAGCGGACCAGAAGATGCATTCTACTGTTATATCACAGCATCGAATAAAATTTGTACCTACACTGCTTATACTCAAGAAGCGCTGTTGACATTCCATACGATGCATCAGCCATTACAGATTAAAGCCGTTTATAATTGTTTTATTGTAACCAGGAGAAAGCGCTAAAACTCAGGGGCACACAGTCTCTGTGTAATGTGGGGCCTTCAGATTCAATCCTAGCAAGGGGAGGATAAATCCAGTTCCCTGGATCAAGAACCCTGACTACATAAAGGCTTTACCCCCGCCTTCCCCAACAAAGGATTTCTAAAGTATTTCCTGGAACCAATTTGGGGAATATAGGCAATATAGATTGAGCAGAGCCCACCTGTACTTGCCAGTTGTTCCACAAACCTCTTTTTAATAGCTGATCAAGTTAAAAGTATTGAAGCCAATCCGGCACGGCATTCTTAAGCTGTTAGTGATAATCTTGGAGCAAATTGGTGGCAGTTAACAACACTTTACATCTCAATGAGTCAGGTCTAGCACAAAATTTTTAAAGGTTCACTAAATTTGTAAAAATTAATTAAACTTGGCATGATTTTCAATATTCTTCAGTTTTATTATGAAGATCGATTCTATTTAAAATTCTCTGTAGACCTATAAGAAAATAATATTTACGAAAAAATGATAAAATTGGTAAATTGTCATATATAAAGTGAAAATTCAATACATAAATATTTTTAATTAAGATAGACCATTACATGGAGACCAATTTATTTAGTAAAATTGACAATTTAAAATTTACAGTATCAAAGTGAAATTAAAACTTTTTTTTTAAAAAAAGTTCATCAATACTAAAGGTTTAAAGATTATTATAAAAGAACTTTCTTCAATAAATGCCCTGAACCCAACCAATACAAATTTTATTTTTTTTATTAAAATTCCAAATACGCAGCTAAAGAGTCTGTATCTGTACAGTGTCTTCCTTCTTACGGAACCTGTACAGTGTCTTCCTTCTTACGGAACCTGTACAGTGTTTTCCTTCTTACGGAACCTGTACAGTGTTTTCCTTCTTACGGAACCTGTACAGTGTTTTCCTTCTTACGGAACCTGTACAGTGTTTTCCTTCTTATGGAACCTGTACAGTGTTTTCCTTCTTATGGAACCTGTACAGTGTTTTCCTTCTCACGGAACCTATACAGTGTTTTCCTTCTCACGGAACCTGTACAGTGTTTTCCTTCTTACGGAACCTGTACAGTGTTTTCCTTCTTATGGAACCTGTACAGTGTTTTCCTTCTTACGGAACCTGTACAGTGTTTTCCTTCTTACGGAACCTGTACAGTGTTTTCCTTCTTACGGAACCTGTACAGTGTCTTCCTTCTTACGGAACCTGTACAGTGTTTTCCTTCTTACGGAACCTGTACAGTGTTTTCCTTCTTACGGAACCTGTACAGTGTTTTCCTTCTTACGGAACCTGTACAGTGTTTTCCTTCTTACGGAACCTGTACAGTGTTTTCCTTCTTACGGAACCTGTACAGTGTTTTCCTTCTTACGGAACCTGTACAGTGTTTTCCTTCTTACGGAACCTGTACAGTGTTTTCCTTCTTACGGAACCTGTACAGTGTTTTCCTTCGTACGGAACCTGTACAGTGTCTTCCTTCTTACGGAACCTGTACAGTGTTTTCCTTCTTACGGAACCTGTACAGTGTTTTCCTTCGTACGGAACCTGTACAGTGTCTTCCTTCTTACGGAACCTGTACAGTGTCTTCCTTCTTACGGAACCTGTTCAGTGTCTTCCTTCTCACGGAATGCATCAGCGTTAATGTTTTATATCCGATAAGACGAGACATACTATATTTATTGAAAGGAAATAAATATCACTATTTATTTAATAAGATTAACAATTTTGGGATATTTGCAGCTCAACAGAACCATGAACATTGCTTTCTGGAAGACACTTCACGGATGAACAATTCTTCAGTCATTTCACGTATTTATAAAGAAAACAGCTCACTCATTAATTTTCCAACCAATAAACCGAAGTTAATGACTACTATTGTGACCGTAAGATGCATCAGTAATTATGTACTGAAGCCACTGAAAAGTCAATTCCGATATATTTAACGTGATTTAAAGAGAGTCAAATTTGACCGTTTGAAGCTACACTGTAGAGGATGATGGAAGTTATTGTAGTCATTCCAGTATGCGGGGAATACGTTCTACAAATTCAGTAATAGAATTTGGACCTAGTTACTGTACAATGGCACTGAAAATTTGAAGCCAATCGGATGAGACCTCGTGTTATGAATGAAAAAATAATGAAAGGTTGAGGAATAAAAAAAATGAAAAACAATGGTAACTACTTTTAGATGTCCCGTGGCTGGGTTGGTATTACACTCAGCTCACCTACTGAGTGCTAATGGTTCGATCCCTGGCATGTTTCCTCACACTTGCTCTCTTGTTCATCTAGAAGTAGGTACCTGGGTGTTAGTCGACTGTTGTGGGTGGCATCCTGGAAGTGGTAGTGTACCTTAGATAGGTTAGGTTGGGCTTTGAGATAAGATAGGAAAACAGCTTTTATCTTGTAAAATTTATCTGGGTAAAAAAAAAATCCCCGTTTTCGGATATATAATAAAATACAAAATTAAGAAATTATATTTAAAATATGTTATAAATATAAAATAAGAAATTAAATATTACAGCAGCAATTTAGTCGATAATTTTAAGTTCACTTAGACCCCTCCCCCAGCCGTCCCAGATCTAAAACACATGAACTCTTCCCTTCGACTGGCAGTATTTCTGCTAAACATACTGGTTACTTACCTACCTGATGTCTTTGATGACACCTGGCGGCTGGTCTTTATCCAGGTCATGACATCCACTACGCCCAGTCTCTGGTAGAGTGAAGGCGGAGCCTCGCGGCTTCTCACCACACGGGGTTGATACCATGACTAAGCTCTGCCACTGATTTCCAATAACCTGAGCCAAATGCCACTCTGCCTAGGCTACCTATCTTGAATGAGATTATGGATCGCAGTCTACACTGAACAAGGTTGTAGGAACGACCAACCTGTGGCGGCTCTAGGGAGGTCAGGCGAGATCAAAAGTGAGTAAGGTCACAAGGTCACGTTCACTACACTCCACTGTGACTCCGGTGTAAGTCCAAAGATCAACAAATCGCCAACCTTAACTAAGCATTGAACACAGTATTAAAGTTATATTAAAATATTCCACCACAGGAAAATTAATCCCTCCTATATAATGGCATAAATTTAAAATGAAACGAAACTGAATCCTCCTAAGTAGTATTTGGTGGAAATTAGATGGAAGGTAAAAAAAAACAGCTCATTCAGACAGATATCAGGTGGCAAGTGGAACAAGCAGCTCCTCAAACTATACAGAGGTACTGTGGCATGCTAAGATTATGTTACACTTTATTCGGCGTATGTCACACTCCCATATAGGCTGCCTCCCAACCAGAGAACTGAGTACCAAGGGTTCAACAATTAATAGAGTACCCGTCGTTAAATCAGTACCTTGGTTCATTGGCCAATCACAGGCAGGTCTGACAAAGCTGAATCAACGTGGTTCACTTGTGGTAAGCATTGGCAGACTTGCCTGAGCTGCTGGTTGATACGGTGCACTCTCTCTGGCTTCTGCTTTTACCATCATTTATCACCGTGTGGTACATTTAATATTCAACCTCTGTACATAGTGTACATAAGTGTACATACTTGTATATGTTTGGCAAATTATATCTAGTGAAGGAAATGCAAGTTAAATGCTTTTACTGAGTTTATTTGCTCCGCTTTGAAACCCATTACGACCAGGTCGCAGACCATACTATACCTGTGTTCGTAATAAGCACTTAAATTCAATACTCATTCAACCAGATCCATACGAATGTACATAATTGCTACAATTTACATACTAAAGTTTGTTATGGATATTTACGTTAATTAAAATGGAAATAAGAGAAACTTTAAAAGGATATTTTTGCAGGAGGCAGCAACCATTGAAAACAAAATTTGCACCCATGCAAAATGCATTCTCTTGGCTTCATATTGGCTTAACTGACAATATTAATTACTGAAAAAATGGCATATGCGAGCAGTACATGATTACCCAGTATTAGCTTCCGCATAGTAGCAAGCATAAAAGTGGTAGTGGTGGTGGTGGTGGTGGTGGTGGTGGTGGTGGTGGTGGTGGTGGTGGTGACAGTGGTATTGTTGGTGGCAGTGGAGGTTCTAGTGGGGGTGAAGGTAGCGGTTGTAGTAGTGGTGATGGCAGTAGTAGTTGTGATATAAGTGGTAGTAATGTTAGTTGTGGTGGTGGCAGTGGTAGTTTTCACGGTGGTGATGGTGGTAATGGTGGAGAGAAAAAGAGAAAGATAGAAACTCAGAGAGAGCGAGAGAGAGAGGTCTGGTACTTTCCAAGTAAAACCCGGAGCATAGTGAGGGGTTTACGAAAAGAGAAGATAAACCAAGGGCTCATTTCTGGCTTGTGTTCACTTGTGCTCACTGGGCACAAGTGAGGCAGCTCTGTGGCATTTACTACTACTACTACTATTACTACTACTACTACTATTACTACTACTACTACTATTACTACTACTACTACTATTACTACTACTACTACTATTACTACTACTACTACTATTACTACAACTACTACTATTACTACTACTACTACTATTACTACTACTACTACTACTACTACTACTACTACTACTACTACTACTACTAATAATAATAATAATAATAATAATAATAATAATAATAATAATAGTAATAATAATAATAATAATATTAATAGTAATAATAATGTCTTTATTTACTACACGTACATGTACAAGGTATACAGGTCTAGCTGACATTAATGACATACTACTATATAGAAAGCCGCTTGTTATGCAGAACATTTCAAGCAAATTAGGTCAGTTTTGTCCCAGGATGCGACCCACACCAGTCCACTAACACCCAGGTACCCATTTTACTGATGGGTGAACATAGACAACCGGTGTAAACAAACACACCCAATGTTTCTACCCTCACTGGGAATCGAACCCAGAACATTGCCGTTTAAAGCAAGAGCTTTAGCCACCAGGCCACAGCGCCTGGTGGCTAAGATCACTGATGATCTGCTCATTGGGGTCTTTCAACTTCTTCACTGCAATTATGATCATCAATGATAGCTGCAACACTTATTTGTCCAGGAAGATATATGCTCCTGAATGGTCAAATTCCGATAACTGTATAAAATTTCTTTTGATAAAAACTTTATGATTTTTCAAAACTGGCTACTGAAAATATCACAAAAATAACTGACAGCCCAAACAATTGCAAATGCTTCCTGATCAGTTACTGAATTAGTCTTTGTTTAGGTTTGGTTAGAACTCTACTAGTAAAGGCTGAGTGATTATATTTACAATCTCTCTTTTTGTACTAGGACAATACCTATAAAAAGCGACTGACAGCAGTTGCTAAAATGAAAGATTTGTCATTGTAAATTTGAGAACAAAAGCAGAAGTTAACTTTCTCTTAAGTGTTTGAATTTCTCTTTTGTGACTTAAGATTCAGACAAAAGAAATATCCTTTTTTAAAGCTACTAAGTCAATGAGCTCTAATGGTAACAAAAGAATCTAGGAAAGCTTAATTAATAAAAGCCTGCAAAACTAACAAATTATGTTATGGAACAACAGTTTTTGGAGTTGGTAAGTAATAAACAGCTGTTATTTTACTTTCATCAGTCATAAACCTTCCAGGACTGACAACATGACCAAGGAATTTGATTACTGACAACAGAAACTGACATGATATTTTTATTTGAGATTAGCCTCATTTACTCAATGTAACAAATTTGATTACTCACAATGTGACATTATGTCTTATGACATGACAATCAATCGTTCAAACACGTTATGAGTGGAATTCCTAAATGGTTCTTAAATACGTTTGTCTTACGCTTAGAAAAAGTTTTAAGTAAACTTCATAAACCAAAGGACAGTCTGAAGAAGTGATAATGTACTGTATATGTCGTAAATGTTATTAAATCTTGAATTTCCTCATGAAATGGGACATGCTGAAACTCCCTCACATTCTATTAATGTAAGGTTGGGAAAATTCACTTATTCTCATATTAATTTTAGCCATTCACCGAGAACTGGGAGTGATAAATGATCTAGAACTGCAGTTGAATTTCACTTTTGGAAGTCAGTAACTGGCCACTGAGTACTATTTACCACTGGCGTTAAAATTAATGGCACATTCCAAAATGAATTGTAATTGCACATTTGTACACTGAGAATGTGGTGGTATATGTGTGGATATAGACAGGTCTTGTACTTTGCTCCAGTGAAGTGACAATAACTAATTTAATCAGGTAATTTTATTTTTTTTGCCTGTTAAATCTATGGATTTTCATACTTGTTTATTATGCACAAAAAACTCCTAATTTCTCAAAACTTTTGTCTACAAGTGCTTATTGTACACAGTATTAGTTAAATTACTTCGAGCAATGAGGCTTGCTAGTCAGCAGCACTTAACTGGCAGGAGCCGAGATGACTGAAGAGAGGTAAGAGCAGGTAGTGTTGTGGCAGGGAGAGCAGGCAGTGTTGTGCCAGGGAGAGCAGGGAGTGTTGTGGCAGGGAGAGCAGGGAGTGTTGTGGCAGGGAGAGCAGGCAGTGTTGTGGCAGGGAGAGCAGGGAGTGTTGTGGCAGGGAGAGCAGGCAGTGTTGTGGCAGGGAGAGCAGGTAGTGTTGTGGCAGGGAGAGCAGGCAGTGTTGTGGCAGGGAGAGCAGGTAGTGTTGTGGCAGGGAGAGCAGGCAGTGTTGTGGCAGGGAGAGCAGGTAGTGTTGTGGCAGGGAGAGCAGGCAGTGTTGTGGCAGGGAGAGCAGGTAGTGTTGTAGCAGGGATAGCAGGTAGTGTTGTGGCAGGGAGAGCAGGCAGTGTTGTGGCAGGGAGAGCAGGCAGTGTTGTGGCAAGGAGAGCAGGCAGTGTTTTGGCAGGGAGAGCAGGCAGTGTTGTGGCAGGGAGAGCAGGGAGTGTTGTGGCAGGGAGAGCAGGCAGTGTTGTGCCAGGGAGAGCAGGGACTGTTGTGGCAGGGAGAGCAGGTAGTGTTGTGGCAGGGAGAGCAGGCAGTGTTGTGGCAGGGAGAGCAGGGAGTGTTGTGGCAGGGAGAGCAGGTAGCGTTGTGGCAGGGAGAGCAGGCAGTGTTGTGGCAGGGAGAGCAGGCAGTGTTGTGGCAGGGAGAGCAGGCAGTGTTTTAGCAGGGAGAGCAGGCAGTGTTGTGGCAGGGAGAGCAGGCAGTGTTGTGGCAGGGAGAGCAGGCAGTGTTTTAGCAGGGAGAGCAGGCAGTGTTGTGGCAGGGAGAGCAGGCAGTGTTGTGGCAGGGAGAGCAGGTAGTGTTGTGACAGGGAGAGCAGGCAGTGTTGTGGCAGGGAGAGCAGGGAGTGTTGTGGCAGGGAGAGCAGGTAGCGTTGTGGCAGGGAGAGCAGGCAGTGTTGTGGCAGGGAGAGCAGGCAGTGTTGTGGTAGGAAGAGCAGGCAGTGTTGTGGTAGGAAGAGCAGGCAGTGTTGTGGCAGGGAGAGCAGGCAGTGTTGTGGCAGGGAGAGCAGGCAGTGTTGTGGCAGGGAGAGCAGGCAGTGTTGTGGCAGGGAGAACAGGGAGTGTTGTGGCAGGGAGAGCAGGTAGTGTTGTGGAAGAGAGAGCAGGTAGTTTTGTGGCAGGGAGAGCAGGCAGGGAGAGCAGGCAGTGTTGTGGTAGGAAGAGCAGGCAGTGTTGTGGTAGGAAGAGCAGGCAGTGTTGTGGCAGAGACAGCAGGCAGTGTTGTGGCAGGAAGAGCAGGCAGTGTTGTGGCAGGGAGAGCAGGCAGTGTTGTGGCAGGGCGAGCAGGCAGTGTTGTGGCAGGAAGAGCAGGCAGTGTTGTGGTAGGAAGATCAGGCAGTGTTGTGACAGGGAGAGCAGGCAGTGTTGTGGCAGGGAGAGCAGGCAGTGTTGTAGCAGGGAGAGCAGGCAGTGTTGGGGCAGGGAGAGCAGGCAGTGTTGTGGTAGGAAGAGCAGGCAGTGTTGTGGCAGCGAGGGCAGGCAGTGTTGTGGCAGGGAGAGCAGGCAGTGTTGTGGCAGGAAGAGCAGACAGTGTTGTGGCAGCGAAGGCAGGGAGTGTTGTGGCAGGGAGGGCAGGCACTGTTGTGGCAGGAAGAGCAGGTAGTGTTGTGGCAGCGAAGGCAGGGAGTGTTGTGGCAGGGAGGGCAGGCAGTGTTGTGGCAGGGAGGGCAGGCAGTGTTGTGGTAGGGAGGGCAGGCAGTGTTGTGGCAGGGAGGGCAGGCAGTGTTGTGGCAGGGAGGGCAGGCAGTGTTGTGGCAGGGAGAGCAGGCAGTGTTGTGGCAGGGAGAGCAGGCAGTG
This sequence comes from Cherax quadricarinatus, assembly GCF_038502225.1. Taxonomy (NCBI): domain Eukaryota; kingdom Metazoa; phylum Arthropoda; class Malacostraca; order Decapoda; family Parastacidae; genus Cherax; species Cherax quadricarinatus. The sequence goes on along the minus strand of NC_091330.1, from coordinate 25,144,563 downwards.
TTGTGGCAGGGAGGGCAGGCAGTGTTGTGGCAGGGAGGGCAGGCAGTGTTGTGGTAGGGAGGGCAGGCAGTGTTGTGGCAGGGAGGGCAGGCAGTGTTGTGGCAGGGAGGGCAGGCAGTGTTGTGGCAGGGAGAGCAGTCAGTGTTGTGGCAGGGAGAGCAGGCAGTGTTGTGGCAGGGAGAGCAGGCAGTGTTGTGGCAGGGAGGGCAGGCAGTGTTGTGGCAGGGAGAGCAGGCAGTGTTGTGGCAGGGAGAGCAGGCAGTGTTGTGGCAGGGAGAGCAGGCAGTGTTGTGGCAGCGAAGGATCTCTGTGAGGATCGGCAGCAAGACAATAACATCAAGGAATCACCTCACCAATCTGAAGTATTATTAGAAAGTAACACATTACTGCACCTTCATTGCAGCTTGCAGATAGTGCACAAGAAGGAGGGAGGTGTCTGTAAATAAGAAAGTGGCAGGAATTTCAGTGTTCCACAGTGAAGTGTGCTGAGGTCATTGTTATAGAATGTCTACTTAAATGACTTTATTTAATTCATTCCAGAATCCCGTGCATATGCAGACGACTGTTCTGTGACATTTACTTATTATAGAGATGAAATGCCAGCTGCTCTAAGTTACATCAATGACCAGCTTACAGCTATAGCAGCCTGGGGGAACAATGGCAGGTCACATTTGCTCCCGAGAAAACTCAAATGATAATGTTTTCTAGGCACCATGATGGTAATGCTGGAGCAGTGGTATAATGAATGGGAAAGTATTGGTTCTGGAGGATGAAGATGATGTCCTTGCGGTGAAATCTGATTTCAAATTGACTATGAAAACCGCTTGTAAATCTTGCAAACAGAGCAGCCAGGAAGCTTACAACACTTGGACGTATCACGCATTCTGCTCGGCAGTAGAGATTGCAAGATTCTGAACGAGGAACAAGTATGCTCACACCTTCAGTATGCTTCAGTTTCTTGGACTGCCTGCCCCTAGTTTCATCTGCGGCTTCTTGACAGGATAAAGAACAGATCAAGACGACTCATCTATCGCCTGGACCCAGCCTGGACAGATCTGTCATTTCAGCAGAGCCTTCAACATAGGAGGGATGTGGATGGCCTTACTGTTATGTACAAGGCCAACATTTTCAAGGTACCATACTTGGCTCCACTCCGAGGACAGCAAGAATTGAGCTTCTACACAAGTCGGGCAGCCAGCAACAACTACAATCTGTAACTTTCTTCAGCACATCTCTTCCTCTGAGATCATTTATTCCTAGGATGAGTGGAGTCGGGAACATGTTCGTACATCATAATGACATCAACGAATAACGTCAAATGACCAAATGAAGTCGCTGGCCCACAGATGACTCCATCTTCATCCTGTTCCGTATTTTTAGGAGCTGATGTAGATAACAGCGCTAAGCTTGTAAATATAGGTAGGAACACTTAACCTAACGCTATAAAACCTTAGTGTAAAGAGAGGGAGAAAGAGAGAGAGAGAAAGACAGAGAGGACGAGAGAATACCTCCTCACTCACCACTGATTTTTACTCCAGCTTGAGGCTATGAATGGAAACTTGGCTGCCCGCCAGCAAGTATCCTCCCTCATAGCCTCCTTCTTCCCTCCCTCCCCCTTCCCTTCTGCCTCCTTCATCCCTCCTTTCCTCTCTCCCTCTTGTTTACTTCACCCCTCCTTCACACATACATCTTCCTCCTCCCTCTATCCCTCCTGTTGCCCTAATTCCTCCCTTATACCTTGTATTCCTCATACCTCTCTCCCTGCCTCTTTCATCCCTCTCTCCTTCATGCCTTCTCCCTCCAACGTCATTCTCCCTCTCACCCTCCTTCCACCCTATTTCTCCTTCTTTACATCTCCCACTCTCACGCGTGCCTCTTCTCTGTCTCCCTCCAGTTCCCTTTTATCTACCTCACAACCCTCTCACCGGCTGCTCCCCGATGGTCACTAATGAGTCGGCACAATAAGCTGTCAATTTATTTGTTTCGTAACATACATACAAGGTACACAGACACAAAAACATTTATTTCTTGTGAAAAAATGTTATATTTGATGAGAAAGAATGAAGGGGATAAATACACCTCTGTGGGTACATACATTGTCAAGTGACACGCTGACCAAATCAGTATATTACTGGACTCGACTCACGAAATCGTAATGACACGATTGCAAACAAACCATACCCCGGCCGGGATTGAACCCGCGGTCAGAGAGTCTCAAAACTCCAGACCGTCGCGTTAACCACTAGACCAGCTAGCCACAATAAGATTCGTCCAACTAGGTATATTTCTACACCATAGGAAGGTTAGCATAGGCACCACTGTGACCACAAATGCAAGATTTACAGACGAATCTCCAGCTAGCGTGGCCGTGACGAACTCTAGCTCATCACGGCCACGCTAGCTGGAGATTCGTCTGTAAAAACTTGCATTTGTGGTCACAGTGGTGCCTATGCTAACCTTCCTATGGTGTAGAAATATACCTAGTTGGACGAATCTTATTGTGGCTAGCTGGTCTAGTGGCTAACGCGACGGTCTGGAGTTTTGAGACTCTCTGACCGCGGGTTCAATCCCGGCTGGGGTATGGTTTTATTACTGGACTCGATGTTCCAGTAATATGGAACGGGAAAGCTTATTATTTGTTCTTAGTACTGTTGAATAAGGTTGGTTACCAAACATTACCTAACATTAAAAGCGTCAATTATCACAAAATAAAATTAACTCCGTTGAAAAGCTCGTTTAACATTGTTAAACGAGTGGTTGTGGCGTTGTGATTTTGTGTTGCTGTCGTTATGGATGATGATTGCAGTGGCTACTTAGTCGAGTAGCCACTGCAATCATCCCAGTGAGTCAGTACACTGGTCCATCAGTGAGTCAGTACACTGGTCCATCAGTGAGTCATTACACTGGTCCATCAGTGAGTCAGTACACTGGTCCATCAGTGAATCAGTTCACTTGACCCCTCAGTGAGTCAGTACACTGGTCCCTTAGTGATTCAGTACACTGGTCCCTCAGTGAGTCAATACACTGGTCCCTCAGTGAGTCAGTTCACTGGTCCCTTATTGAGTCAGTACACTGATCCATCAGTGAATCAGTTCACTGGACCCCTCAGTGAGTCAGTACACTGGTCCATCAGTGAGTCAGTTCACTGGATCCCTCAGTGAGTCAGTACACTTGTCCCTTATTGAGTCAGTACACTGATCCATCAGTGAATCAGTTCACTGGACCCCTCAGTGTGTCAGTACACTGGTCCATCAATGAGTCAGTTCACTGGATCACTCAGTGAGTCAGTATACTGGTCCTTTAGTGATTCAGTACACTGGGCCCTCAGTGAGTCAATACACTGGTCCATCAGTGAGTCAGTACACTGGTCCCTCAGTGAGTCAGTACACTGGACCCTCAGTGAGTCAGTACATTGGTCCCTCAGTGAGTCAATACACTGGTCCCTCAGTGAGATAGTACACTGGTCTATCAGTGAGTCAGTACACAGGACCCTGAGTGAGTGAGTACACTGGTCCCTCAGTGAGCCAGTATACTGGTCCCTCAGTGAGTCAGTACATTAGATCCTCGGTGAGTCAGTACACTGGACCATCAGTGATTCAGTACACTGGTCCATCAGTGAGTCAGTTCACTGGACCCCTCAGTGAGTCAGTACAATGATCCCTCAGTGAGTCAGTACATTGGACCCTCAGTGAGTCAGAACACTGGGCCCTCAGTGATTCAGTACACTGGTCCCTCAGTGAGTCAGTACACTGGACCCTCAGTGATTCAGTACACTGATCCCTCAGTGATTCAGTACACTGGTCCCTCAGTGAGTCAGTACTCTGGTCCCTCAGTGAGTCAGTACACTGATCCCTCAGTGAGTCAGTACTCTGGTCCCTCAGTGAGTCAGTACACTGATCCCTCAGTGATTCAGTACACTGGTCCCTCAGTGAGTCAGTACACTGGTCCATCAGTGATTCAGTACACTGATCCCTCAGTGATTCAGTACACTGGTCCCTCAGTGAGTCAGTACTCTGGTCCATCAGTGATTCAGTACATTGGTCCCTCAGTGATTCAGTACACTGATCCCTCAGTGAGTCAGTACACTGATCCCTCAGTGATTCAGTACACTGGTCCCTCAGTGAGTCAGTACACTGGTCCATCAGTGATTCAGTACACTGATCCCTCAGTGATTCAGTACACTGGTCCCTCAGTGAGTCAGTACTCTGGTCCATCAGTGATTCAGTACACTGGTCCCTCAGTGATTCAGTACACTGATCCCTCAGTGAGTCAGTACTCTGGTCCCTCAGTGAGTCAGTACACTGGTCCATCAGTGATTCAGTACACTGGTCCCTCAGTGATTCTGTACACTGGACCCTCAGTGAGTCAGTACACTGGTCCCTCAGTGAGTCAGTACATTGGACCCTCAGTGAGTCAGTACATTGGACCCTCAGTGAGTCAGTACACTGGACCCTCAGTGATTCAGTACACTGGTCCCTCAGTGATTCAGTGCACTGGTCCCTCAGTGAGTCAGTACACTGGTCCCTGTTAGGTAAGACACATATGCAACAGTTAGGTATCGTAATAAAGATACCTAACTGTTGCATATGTGTCTTACCTAACAACCTGTCGGTATTTTATACCATTTTAATGTTCACACTGGTCCCTCAGTGAGTCAGTACATTGGACCCTCAGTGAGTCAGTACACTGGACTCTCAGTGATTCAGTACACTGGTCCATCAGTGAGTCAGTTCACTGGACCCCTCAGTGACTCTGTACACTGGTCCCTCAGTGAGTCAGTACACTGGTCCATCAATGAGTCAGTACACTGAACCCTCAGTGAGTCAGTACACTGGACCCTCAGCGAGTCAGTATACTGGTCCATCAGTGAGTCAGTACACTGTTCCATCAGTGAGTCAGTACACTGGACCCTCAGTGAGTCAGTACACTGGTCCCTCAGTGAGACAGTACACTGGTCCATCAGTGAGTCGGTACACTGGACCCTCAGTGAGTGAGTACAGTGGTCCCTCAGTGAGTGAGTACACTGGTTCCTCAGTGAGTCAGTACACTAGACCCTCAGTGAGTCAGTACACTGGTCCATCAGTGAGTCAGTACATTGGTCAATCAGTGAGTCAGTACACTGGTCCATCACTGAGTCAGTTCACTGGACCCCTCAGTGAGTCAGTACACTGGTCCTTTAGTGAGTCATTACACTGTTCCATCAGTGAGTCAGTACGCTGCTCAATCAGTGAGTCAGTACACTGGTCCCTCAGTGAGTCAGTTCACTGGACCCTCAGTGAGTCAGTACACTGGACCCTCAGTGAGTTAGTACACCGCTCCCTCAATGAGTCGGTACACTGGACCCTCAGGGAGTCAGTACACTGGTCCCTTAGTGAGTTAGTACACTGGTCCCTCACTGACTCAGTACACTGGACCCTCTGTGAGTCAGTACATTGGACCCTCAGTGAGTCAGTACACTGGTCCCTTAGTGAGTTAGTACACTGGTCCCTCAGTGAGTCAGTACACTAGACCCTCAGTGAGTCAGTACTCTGGTCCCTCAGTGAGTCTGTACACTGGTCCATCAGTGAGTCTGTACATTGGTCCATCAGTGAGTTAGTACACTGGTCCCTCAGTGAGTTAGTACATTGGACCCTCAGTGAGTCAGTACACTGGACCCTCAGTGAGTCAGTACACTGGACCCTCAGTGAGTCAGTACACTGGTCCCTCAGTGAGTCTGAACATTGGTCCATCAGTGAGTTAGTACACTGGATCCTCAGTGAGTTAGTACACTGGACCCTCTGTGAGTTAGTACACTGGACCCTCAGTGAGTCAGTACACCATCGAAACTCTGATGAGTTTCGATGGTCTTACTATTCCCGGAGCCAGGCTATGGGCCAGGCTCCTCTGGTGCTAATCTGGTCAACCTGGTTGTTGCTGCTGGAGGCCTGCTGCCCCACATATCCATCAGAACCTGGTTGATCTGGCACCTGGTGAAGATATTTGTCCAGTTTCGTCTTGATCCAGCAGTGTTTCTGATATCTTCTGGTAAGATGTTGAATAATCTGGGGCTACGTATGTTAATACAGTGTTCCCTTATTGTGCCCACCTCACACCTGCTTTTGCACTTCCTCTCATGTCTCTCACTCCAGTATGTTGTTATGGCAGTATATGGATTTTGGACAAGGCCCTCGAGTACTTTCCAGGTATATATTATCATGTATCTCTCTCTCCTCCGCTCCAGTGAGTACATAATCAACGCGTTCCCATTAATTTAAATTCTTTACTGGCTATATGCGGGCCGTAAACGATCTCTGTATTTCTTCAAGCTCTGATATTTCTCCTGCCCTGAACGGAACCGTCAACACTGAGCAGTATTCCAAATAAGGTAACACTAGCGATTAGAAAAGGGTCATTATTGGCATTATTTCCTTTGTTTTGAAGGTTCTCAATACCCACCCCATCATTCTCCTGGCTGTCGTGACCTTTGTCTTTTTATGTTCTTTGAAAGAAAGTCAGCCGACATAGTTATTCCCAAGTTTTTCACGTCTTCCTTTCATTCTATTTGATGATCCTCTTGAGTTTTGAGTTCTTCTTTTGAGTTTTGAGTTCTTCATTCTTTCCATACCAAAGCAGCTGGAACTTATCATCATTGAACGCCATGTTGTTCTCCACTGCCCACTGGAAATTATGATATAAAGTTGTGACGGATGTTTTTATCTATGTCTGCTATGAAGATGAGAAACAGTAGAGGTGCCAGGACAGTGCCTTGGGGAATTAAGCTTTTTAAGTCGGTGATGCTGGATTTTGCTTTGTGTTCTGTGTTTTAGGAACCCGAAAATCCATCTGCCTACATTCCCACCAATGCCTATGGTCCACATTTGTGTGCTATTTTCCCCCATGATTGCATTTATCAAACACCTTTGCAAAATTTGTGTATATCACATCTGCAGTTTGGTTGTCTTCCGACGCCTACATAATTCTGTGACAGGAATGATCGTCCCTCTCTAAAACCAGGCTGGTTTGGATTATGCCGGTTGTGCTGTTCCATGAAATTTGTGATTTGACACCAGATCCCTCTCATCACTCCGGTCTGTAATTTTTAGCTAGTGATCTACTACCTCCGTTATGCTTCTTTCTATGTCTGCACTCTGTAAGACCTCCGGTATTTCACCTAGACTCTTTCTCCAAAGAATACTGAGGGCTCGTGCTAGTGGTAGTTTGCACTTTTTAGTAAATAGGGCATCACATGAATCTGGTCCAGGTGCTGAATAAATAGGCATGTTATCCATTTCTTTTTGGGTCTAGAACTAATATCAGTTAGTTGGTCTGCGCGGCCTTCTGTTGGAGTGAAAAATATTTTTGCATTCTCTACCTTGCTGTCATGTCGTGGGTTACTGAACGCCGACTCGTACTGTTCTTTAATTAAATATTTAACTCATTTCCTGTTCATCGTCAGTATACCAATCTCCTTGTGACTAACGCGACTGTCTGATCGCGGGTTCTAACCCCGCCCGTGATATGGTTTCCTCTCATTAATGGTTTACTTGGACTTTGCATATGAGTATAAATGTTTTGGGTTTCTTGTAATTTCCTGTATGACCCTTTGTTCCCTTTGTTCGGTCCAAGTCGGACCGAAACGTCGTCGTAAGCTTCTCTCTTTCATGTGCGGGTTGTGTATCGTTCCAGTCACGGTATTGTGCCTGTTTTTGTTATTTACTTCTAGATTTTCTTACGTGTTTAATACAGACATTGTTACTTCTGTATTCAGCTTCTCTAGGCACTGGTGGGGATTTACGGTGCTTATGTCTGTTTCCCAGGATATGTTTGATAATTCTATGGCTGTTAAAATTAAACTTACCGAACATTCCTTCTCTTACATTAGTGATGCAGTTCCCTAACCCTGAGTTAATACTCGTTTGTACTTCTATGATGTTGTGATCAGAGTATATTGTTTCTGTAACTGTTATGTCTCTGATTAATTTCATTACAATTGTCAGTACAATTGTCACAAATGAATCAATTCAGTGGCTCCCAGTGAGTCATCACAATGGTTCTCAGTAAGACAGTACAACAACCCCACATTGACTCATAACATTGGTCTGCAGTGAGTCGGTGAACTGGTCCAGAGTGAGTCAGCACACTGAGTCCTAGTGAGTTAGTTACAATGCAGCTGCAGAGTCATTATAATGATTCTAATTAAGTCAGCCCATTGGTCCCAAGTGAGTCAGTACATTTGTTCGCAACTAGTTAGTTAAAAAGTCTCTAGTAAGTCAGCGCAATGGTGACCAGTAAGTCAGTATAATGGTGACCAGTGAGTCAGGACGATGGTGACCAGTGAGTCAGTATAATGGTGACCAGTGAATCAGGACAATGGTGACCAGTAAGTCAATATAATGGTGACCAGTGAGTCAGTACAATGGTGACCAGTGAGTCAATACAATGGTGACCAGTGAGTCAATACAATGGTGACCAGTGAGTCAATACAATGGTGACCAGTGAGTCAATACAATGGTGACCAGTGAGTCAATACAGTGGTGACCAGTGAGTCAGTATAATGGTAACCAGTGAGTCAGTACAATGGTGACCAGTGAGTCAATACAATGGTGACCAGTGAGTCAATACAGTGGTGACCAGTGAATCAATACAATGGTGACCAGTGAGTCAATACAGTGGTGACCAGTGAGTCAATACAATGGTGACCAGTGAGTCAATACAATGGTGACCAGTGAGTCAATACAGTGGTGACCAGTGAGTCAGTACAATGGTGACCAGTGAGTCAGGACAATGATGACCAGTGAGTCAGTACAATGGTGACCAGTGAGTCAATACAATGGTGACCAGTGAGTCAATGCAGTGGTGACCAGTGAGTCAATACAATGGTGACCAGTGAGTCAATACAATGGTGACCAGTGAGTCAATACAATGGTGACCAGTGAGTCAATACAATGGTGACCAGTGAGTCAATACAATGGTGACCAGTGAGTCAGTACAATCGTGACCAGTGAGTCAATACAGTGGTGACCAGTGAGTCAGTACAATGGTGACCAGTGAGTCAGCACAGTCGGTACAATAGTCCCAGTTACGTTGAAAGAATCAACCCTATTGGGACTACTTGTTATAAACTCCATTTATGGGCCCACATATTAAACAGTAGCCCTATTGGGCTACTGTTTAATATGTGGGCTACACAGTGATCCCTAATATATCCGAATATTCAACCTCGCCTCTCAGTGGGACTACAATTACACGGTGATCCTTACCGGGACTCCACAATGATCCCTAATGTACGGCACGGTTAACAATTATCCTTATTAGAACTGCACAAATGTTGTTTGTGCAGTCCCTATTAGGACTGCACAATAAACAATGGTCCCTAATGGGACTAAACGTTGACCGTTGATGGGATTACTCATTAAATAGTGACCCCTAATGGGTCTGCATATTAAACAATTGTCGTTGCGATTCTCCGCATTAAATGGAAGCATTTTCCCCTGGGAGGGACGATATCCCGTCTAATTGAATGTATAACGTCACAAGTTGGCAATAATCTTGGCCGGGAATGACTTGATGACATCGTCTTATAAAAGTGTCAGCGGTGACGACCCCATCAGCGATGCTAATGTTTCCTGGTGGCACTTACCCGCGGAGCTCCAGGTCATGACTGGTCCGACCTGCCTCCAGAATTAAGAGATATTGCTGCCTGTGAAAGCTTTACGGCACCACAGGCTGATCCACGGGAGGTGGACTAATGAACTGCCGGGGAAATTTAGTAGAGATTCGTCCTGATGAAGCTGATATCACACAGAGGATGAATACTGATGAGCGGAAAGCGGGTCTTCAAGGCTGATGAGGCTGAAGTGGTGTACAGTGTAAGAAATGTCCGAGGAAGACGAATTGGCATATCTAGGAGAATAACTCACTTGTAAGTAATGAGGCGCTTTAGAAGAAAACAAATTAGCCATGACTAACTGTAAAACTCGAATAATCTCCCCCTCAACATCCCCCTCCAAATACCCCCCTCCCCCCTCCCCACCCCACCCCGAGTCCCCTCCTAGATGTTATGATGCTCACTCTCAAATATATATTAGATCACTCTCCCTCATTCACTGAGATCTAATAAGTTCACAAATGCTCTGTTCCAAGTTCCTACATCTCAATATATTTTTCACTCTCTCCTCCTAACTCTTCCACGGACGTCCGTTTCTATCACTGGCAAATTTGAATGGGATGCTGAATCAACATATCTTACTCTATTATTTCTACATGACCACACCATCTCAATAACTCTTCCTCCACTTTTTGAATTATATCTTTCATATTATCACAGATCCTTCGAATTTTATCATTTCTTATTCCCTGTGTAATATTCACACCAGACATTGATCCTAGACACACTTCCACACTTGCTTCCTCTTCAGAGAACATAGTCCTTCCAAACAATATATTCCTTTTAAACTAGTACAATATATTTGACTATTCTTTAACTTATCGTATTGACATTGGTTAAGGCTTTTTCTCCGGTAAAATTATTTGACACACGTTTGATAAAAGTTTATCTGTTGAGTGGTGCCGTCACTACGGCCGGGGCAAGACATGACGATGGTGTATAAGAACACACACATCAGGCAGGAAGAACCGGTGAACACACAACAAACCCGGGTAGCAACCAGCGACAGCTTATCGGTCGACATCAGTGGACAGGGTTTTAGCATTAATGGTATACAAAACCGGAAAACAGATGAAGCTAGCTGGCCCAGTGGCTAACGCGACGGTCTGGAGTTTTGTGACTCTCTGATCGCGGGTTCAAACCCCACCCGTGGTATGGTTTGGTATGAATAAGACATATGTGCAGCACTTTGCCAGGTAGCGGCTTTATCAATAAAACATGAAAGCTCATTCTCAGACCTCGATACTAGGAACCAGATAACATATGGATAGTTGCCACCATGTAATATATATATCGCCAGGTCCACCTCTTACTCACAATATATTGTATAACAATTTAAATAACTAGGTCAATACCAGACAATACTACGGATAATAACAGCAGAAAGTTCTCCCCACTCACTCTGAATTCTCACTGTATTAGAACATAAGAACATAAGAAAGAAGGAACACTGCAACAGGCCTACTGACCCGTGCGGAGCAGGTCCAGTTACCCCCCGGATTAACCCAATGACCCCCCCGCCCCGGATTAGCCCAATGACTCACCCAGTCTGGTCACCTCCACTCAAGGAAGGAGCACGGCACCAGACCCAGCAGCACAAGCTAGTCAGGTCCAACTCACACCCACCCACACCCACTCATGTATTTATCTAACCTATTTTTAAAACTACACAACGTTTTAACCTGAATAACTGTACTCGGGAGTTTGTTCCACTCATCCACAACTCTATTACCAAACCAGTGCTTTCCTATATCCTTCCTGAATCTGAATTTTTCCAACTTGAAACCATTGCTGCGAGTCCTGTCTTGGCTGGAAATTTTCAGCACGCTATTTACATCCCCTTTATTTATTCCTGTTTTCCAGTTATACACCTCGACCATATCCCCCCTAATTCTACACCTTTCGAGAGAGTGCAGATTCAGGTCCCTCAGTCTATCCTCATAGGGAAGATTTCTGTTACATGGGGATCACCTTTGTCATCCTCCTCTGTACGTTTTCCGGAGCATTTATACCCATTCTGTAATACTGAGCAGCATAGTCTAAATGAGGCCTAACCAAGGATATACAGAGTTGAAGAACAACCTGAGGACTTCTATTATTTATACTTCTAGATATGAAGCCAAGAATTCTGTTAGCTTTATTGCGAACACTAATGCACTGCTGTCTTGGTTTTAGATTACTGCTAACCAGAACTCCTAAATCCTTTTCGCAATCAGTAGTATTAAGATCTACATTATTTAGTTTATATGTGGCATGGTTATTTAACTGTCCAACATTTAGAACTTTGCATTTGTCAATATTAAACTGCATCTACCACTTCTCCGACCATTGCATCAGTCTATTCAAATCATCCTGGAGTGTTCTAGTGTCCTCATTAGAATGAATTGGACGGCCTATTTTGGTGTCATCAGCAAATTTGCTTATGTAGCTATTTATTCCCTCATTCGGTAATATTCATCTCTCAGAGAGATTCTCGTATATATTTTACTGAGATACTGTCTACACACCACTCCTTAACAATTATTTCATATATATATATATATATATATATATATATATATATATATATATATATATATATATATATATATATATATATATATATATATATTCAACAAGTCGGCCGTCTCCCACCGAGGCAGGGTGACCCAGAAAAGAAAGAAAATTCCCAAAAAGAAAATACTTTCATCATCATTCAACACTTTCACCTCACTCACACATAATCACTGTTTTTGCAGAGGTGCTCAGAACACAGCAGTTTAGAAGCATACACGAATAAAGATACACAACATATCCCTCCAAACTGCTAATATCCCGAACCCCTCCTTTAGAGTGCAGGCATTGTACTTCCCATTTCCAGGACTCAAGTCCGGCTATATAAAAATAACTGGTTTCCCTGAATCCATTCACTAAATATTACCCTGCTCACACTCCAACAGATCGTCAGGTCCCAAATACCATTCGTCTCCATTCACTCCTATCGAACACGCTCATGCACCCCTGCTGGAAGTCCAAGCCCCTCGCCCATAAAACTTCCCTTACCCCTTTCTTCCAACCTTTTCGAGGACGACCCCTACCCCGTCTTCCTTCTCCTACCGATTTAAATGCTCTCCATGTCATTCTACTTTGATCCATTCTCTCTAAATGACCAAACCACCTCAACAACCCCTCTTCAGCCTTCTCACTAATACTTTTATCAACTCCACACCTTCTCCTAATTTCCACACTCCGAATTTTCTGAATAATATTTACACCACACATTGCCCTTAGACAGGACATCTCCACTGCCTCCAACCGTCTCCTCGCTGCTGTATTCACAACCCAAGCTTCACACCCATATAAGAGTGTTGGTACTACTATACTTTCAAACATTCCCTTCCTTGCCTCCATAGATAACGTTTTTTGACTCCACATATACCTCAACGCACCACTCACCTTTTTTCCCTCATCAATTCTATGATTAACCTCATCCTTCATAAATCCATCCGCCGACACGTCAACTCCCAAGTATCTGAAAACATTCATTTCTTCCATACTCCTCCTCCCCAATTTGATATCCAAATTTTCTTTATCTAAATCATTTGATACCCTCATCAACTTACTCTTTTCTATGTTCACTTTCAACTTTCTACCTTTACACACACTCCCAAACCCATCCACTAACCTTTGCAATTTTTCTTTAGAATCTCCCATAAGCACAGTATCATCAGCAAAAAGTAACTGTGTCAATTCCCATTTTGTATTTGATTCCCCATAATTTAATCCCACCCCTCTCCCGAACACCCTAGCATCTACTTCTTTTACAACCCCGTCTATAAATATATTAAACAACCATGGTGACATTACACATCCCTGTCTAAGACCTACTTTTACCGGGAAGTAGTCTCCCTCTCTTCTACACACCCTATCCTGAGCCTCACTATCCTCATGAAAACTGTTTACAGCATTTAGTAACTTACCACCTATTCCATATACTTGCAACATCTGCCACATTGCTCCCCTATCTACTCTATAATATGCCTTTTCTGAATCCATAAATGCAATAAAAACTTCCCTACCTTTATCTAAATACTGTTCACACATATATGCTTCAATGTAAACACTTGATCTACACATCCCCTACCCACTCTGAAACCTCCTTGCTCATCCGCAATCCTACATTCTGTCTTACCTCTAATTCTTTCAATTATAACCCTACCGTACACTTTTCCTGGTATACTCAGTAAACTTATTCCTCTATAATTTTTACAATCTCGTTTGTACCCCTTCCCTTTATATAAAGGGACTATACATGGTCTCCGCCAGTCCCTAGGTGCCTTCCCCTCTTTTATACATTTATTGAACAAAAGTACTAACCACTCCAACACTATATCCCCCCTGCTTTTAACATTTCTGTCATGATCCCATCAGTTCCAGCTGCTTTACCTCTTTTCATTCTACGTAATGCCTCACGTACCTCCCCCACACTTACATTCTGCTCTTCTTCACTCCTAAAAGATGATATACCTCCCTGGCCAGTGCATGAAATTACTGCCTCTGTTTCTTCCTTAACATTTAAAAGTTTCTCAAAATATTCTCGCCATCTACCTAATACCTCCATCTCCCCATCTACTAACTCCCCTACTCTGTTTTTAACTGACATATCCATACGTATTTTGCTTGGGCTAACCCGTGCAACCTTCACCTCGACATTCTGCATGACACAGTGGCACAGTGGCAGTGGCACAGAATTACGATACATACGGGACAAGTTCCAACGCATTCTAATAACATATTGCTGGGGCATAACGAGTAGGGAAAATGCACAAAATACATTTGATAAATTAGAATGAGGCACAACTCGTCCTCACCGAACAACACCTTAGACGTCGACGATGTTTGGAAGACCCACTAGTCGTCGTCACCGACATCATAGATCCTCTTACTGGAAACATTAGCATACATGATACTCAACGAGGCGAAGTACCACTTACCTAGCAACATAGGAGTCTACTGTCCTCATCTCAATATGACAATTTTCAGGCCACCATGTCACTCACACTACTTTCTGCATATATTTGCTGTCATTTCAACCTCTGTGCGTTAGAAGTGATCAAGATCCAGGAACAGAAACGTTATCTAATAAACATGTCCTAGTGTTTCCTCATGTGTCCTTTTAAACCATGACATCAAGTAATATCAAGCTAGTCTATTCATTCCATAATACTGCAGAGCTGTATTCCAACTCGCTTTGAGTCCACAATGACCCAATTCCACCAGCCTAGACAGGTCACACAATGCTCACTAGCTTAAATTTTTCCTTTGCGCTTTTACACAGGTCAATAATTTTCCCCAGCTTCTGGTAGTAAACGTTACTACCACGAGGCGGTCTACATGTGGAAAACTTGAGGTTCCTTACAGACCACAATCCCGCAAGCTCAAGGAAGTCAAAGCATTTAACTCTTTCGGTAATTAACTGTATTTTCTCACTGTCCCAGACAGATATTAGAGGCGAGCTGACAACAGACGCTGACAACACATGCTGACAACAGGTACAAGACTAAGGTTAATGATAATTATGGGCACAGACACATATTGTAGACATTCTTAATAATTCACAGAAAGAATAAAATTAGTGGGGGTGTAGAAGACGTGAAATAGTTGGAGGTCATTAGTCCCATGCCCTTGACTGGCGCTATACAGTTCATTAGCTTTGTGCTGATCGAATCTTGGTAAGGAGGTCGGAAGATTAGGGTAAGATATAAAGGAACTGGGTGAAGAAAAGAATAGAGAGGAGAAGGAGCGCGAAAATAAACGGCCCATCCACTATGATTCTAAGTTCTAGAAAGATTATTTATACCAGTAACAAGTGTACACCTTAACTGTATTAATAGACATGAATGGTATACAGTACCTACAAGATGAAAATTAAGACACATTTGAAACATCTGGGTAGCTTTATTGTAGACGTTTCGCCATCCAGTGGTTTTATCAATACAAATTCAAGGACATAATTTGAAGACAGAAGAACTATATACAAAACATGAAGTGATCAGTCCCTCAGCCTTGGAGTTAGTGTGAAGAGCACCGTAGTCGTCAAGAATCTGAAGCACAGGCAAGAAGGCTGGCGTTTATATACTGGCGTCAGGTGGCTAGGGACGGGTAGCAGACGAAGACATTGTCATTGGTAGGTGTGATTTCCCAGTGGAAGTAGGTCATACCCGAGGGACGGGTTAGTAGTACTGAAGAAAGTTGTATAAAGTGTTGCAGGGAAAAAGAAACTAGAGATGCATTACAGAATTTTTCACTTCAGTAAAATCATCAACTTTAGTGCCAGAGCCTCAGCCATCCACCTCAGATGACAATCCACAAGCATCCACCTTAGCCAAGTAGGGCCACAGCATCCTTTTACACTCTCTTCAGAATAATCGAAATACACCAGCAACCACAATTTAAGGTAAGCAATGTTATTAATGTAACATTTGTAGCCTTAAGCAATGCATAAAATATAATACTTCTCGACAATCAGCTTCAATTACAATATCATTTCTATTTGTTTATAATTTGAAGACCATAAAAAAATTGTTTGAAAGTTTCAGGGACCAAGGCAACGTAATCTAATTTTCCCATATGTTCTTCAGTGGGTCTAAGATGATTTTTGTCTTAGACGCCATTTTCAGGAAAGTAATTATCATCATAATCGACAGACAACTTGTTGCATAAATATATATATATATATATATATATATATATATATATATATATATATATATATATATATATATATATATATATATATATATATATATACTTATATATATATATATATATATATATATATATATACATATATATATATATACATATATATATATATATACATATATATATATACATATATATATGTATATATATATATGTATATATATATATATATGTATATATATATATATATATATATATATATATATATGTATATATATATATATATATATATATATATATATATATATATATATATATATATATATATATATATATATATATATATATATATATATATATATATATGAACGATTAAGACGTCAAGAATTTAGCTAGTTTCCCGGGAGGCTGGTTAAATAAGTGGGGGTTCAATCCCCGGTTGGCATCTGGAGAACGAAAGTTCAACCAAAGGCGATCTGAAGACTTCGTCACATGAAATTAAGACACAAGTGCAACATCTGGGTATCTTTATTGTAGACGTTTCGCCATACAAATTCCAGGACATAACTTGAAGATAATAGAACTATGTACAGAAGATGAGGTAATCAGTCCCTCAACCTTGGAGTAGGTGCGAAGAGCACCGTAGTCGTGGAGATTCTGAAGCAGAAGCAAGGCGCCTGAAGCTTATGTACTAACGTCAGGTGGAAATGGGACTGGTAGCAGACGAGGGCATAGTCACTGGTAGGCGGGATTCCCCAGTGGAAGTAGGTCCTACCCAAAGAGATGGGTTAGTTGTAGTAGTAGTTGTCGTAGTCGTGAAGGTTATGTGCATGTCCTCATGGAATCTTGTAGGTATTGTATACCATTCTTGTATGACTTCGTCACATACTGACGGTCACATACTGCCTCTCTCCTTTTTTCTTTTAAACAGGGTTTTACCTTAAGCTTTCAAAATTTATTTACCAGCTAAGAGCTGTTACTTGTAACAGTTCATCTGAAATCCGTCTGTCCGTCTCTCTCTGTATCTCTCTGTCTCTCCATCCTCTCTCTCAATCTCTCTGTCTCTCCGTCCTCTCTCTCAATCTCTCTGTCTCTACCTCCTCTCTCTCACCCCATCTTGTGGTATTTACATGTGATCACAATGCAGCTGCTGCCTTCAACACCGCCTCGCTGGCATCGGAGATCCATAAACTCATTACTCGTAAATATTTGCTCAACAAACTCTTATTTCGCTTTATTAGCATTGTGGAACTTAATTAATGGAAAGCGATTCATTTAGATCAGGTTTACTTAACTAAGATGAAGAATGTATGTAGAGATTGTGGGAGGATGAATTGTGGGGAGGATGGTGAAGTGTGGGAGGATGAAGTGTGGGGAGGATGGTGAAGTGTGGAAGGTGAAGTGTGGGGAGGATGGTGAGGTGTAGTGTGAATTAAGTTGGGGAGGATGCTGAAGTGTGGTGTCTATGAAGTGGGGGTGGATGGTGAAGTGTTGTGTGGATGAAGTGTGGGGAGGATGGTGAAGTGTGGTGGGTGAAGTGTGTGGAGAATGGTGAAGTGTGGGGAGGATGGAAGTGTGGTGTGGAGGTGAAATGTGGGGAGGATGTTGAAGTGATGTGTGGATGAAGTGTGGGGGACGATGGTGAAGTGTGGTGTGGATGAAGTGGGGGAGGATGCTGAAGTGTGGTGTGGATGGTGAAGTGTGGGGAAGATGGTGAAGTGTTGTGTGGATGGTGAAGTGTTGGGAGAATGATGAAGTGTGGAGAGGATGGTGAAATATGGTGTGGATGGTGAAGTGTGGTTGAGGATAGTGAAGTATGGGAAGGATGGTGAAGTGTGGTGTGCATGGTAAAGTGTGGGGAGGATGGTGAAGTGTGGGGAGGATGGTGAAGTGTGGTGTTGATAGTGAAGTATATGGAGGATAGTAAAGTGTTGTGTAGATGGTAAAGTGTGGGGATGATGCTGAAGTGTGGGGAAGATGGTGAACTGTGCATAGGATGGCGAAATCTGGTGTGAATGGTGAAGTGTGCAGAAGATGGTGAAGTGTCGTGTGGATGAAGTGTGGTGAGGATGGTGAAGTGTGGTGTGGATGGTGAAGCGTGGTGTGGATGGTGAAGTGTGGGGATGATGGTAATGTATGGGGATTATGGTGAAGTGTGGGGAGGATTGTGAAGTATGGGGATGATGATAAAGTGTGGAGAGGATGGTGAAGTGTGGGGATGATGATAAAGTGTGGAGAGGATGGTGAAGTGTGGGAAGAATGGTTGAGAAGTGTGGTGTGGATGGTCCTGGATGCTATAGAGGATAAAACAAAATGCAGATGTAGTATACACAGATTTTGCGAAAGCCTTAAACAAGTGTGACCACGGTGTAATAGCACACAAAATGCGTGATAAAGGAATAACAGGAAAAGCTAGTAGATGGATCTATAACTTCCTAACAAATAGAACACAAAGAGTAATAGTAAACAGAGTAACGTCTGAGGCGGCTACAGTGAAAAGCTCTGTTCCACAAGGCACAGTGCTTGCTCCCATTTTATTCCTCATCCTCATATCTGACATAGACAGGGAAGTAACCCATAGTTCCGTGTCTTCCTTTGCGGATGATCCCTTGAATTGCCATAACAGTGACCTCCATCGAAGACACCGCAAGACTCCAAGCCGACATCAACCAAATCTTCAAATAGGCCACTCAAAACAATATGAAGTTCAATGAAGAGAAATTTCAACTACTCATATATGGAAAACTTGAGGAAATTTAACCTGTATCAGGCATACAACAAATTCTGACCATACAATAAAGCGAGAAACTAATGTGAAGGACCTGGGAGCGATAATATCAGAGATCTCACCTTCAAAGATCATAACAATGTATCTGCCGCACCTGCTAGAAAAATGACTGGATGAATAATTAGAAACTTCAAAACTAGGGACGCCAAGTCCATGATGATTCTCTTCAAATCGTTTGTTCTCTTTAGGCTGGAATACTGTTGTACTCTACCCCCTTTAAGGCAGGCGAAATTGCTGACCTGGAGAGTGTAGAAAGAACTTTCACGGCACACAAAAGTACGATAAAGCACCTAAATCACTGGGAACGGTTGAAGTCCCTTGATTTGTATTTCCTGGAACGCTGGCGAGAGAGATACACGATAATATACCCTTGGAAAATCCTAGAGGGATTAGTACCAAACGTTCACACGAAAATCACTTCTTAAGAAAGCAAGAGACTCGGCAGGAGATGCAACATTCCCCCGATGAAAAGCAGTGGCGCCACGAGTACACTGAGAGACAACACAATAAGTGTCAGAAGCCCAAGACTGTTCAACTGCCTCCCAGCATACGTAAAGGGGATTACCAATAGACCCCTTGCTGTCTTCAAGAAGGCACTGGACAGGCACCTAAAGTCGGTACCTGACCAGCCGGGCTGTGGTTCTTACGTCAGTTCGCGTGCGGCCAGCAGTAACAACCTGGTTGATCAGACCCTGATCCACCACAAGGCCTGGTCTCAGACCGGGCCGCGGGGGCATTGATCCCCAAAACCCCTCTCCAGGTATACTCCAGATATTCATTAATGCAGTAATCTGCATACCATCCTTAAACCTAACCTTGTAAAACCCCGTGTAAAAGAGAGAGAAAAGAGAAGAGAGAGAAAAGAGAAGAGAGAGAGAGAGAGAGAGAGAGAGAGAGAGAGAGAGAGAGAGAGAGAGAGAGAGAGAGAGAGAGAGAGAGAGAGAGAGAGAGAGAGAGAGAGAGAGAGAGAGAGAGAGACAGAGAGAGAGAGACAGAGAGAGAGAGACAGAGAGAGAGAGACAGAGAGAGATCATAAGTATGGACTGCTTTCAAATAGTTAGGAATCCCTGAAGGGGGATCTTTACGAAGTTGCCCGAATGTTTTTTTTCCTGATCCAGTGAGAACCAAAGTCTTGGAACAATTGGAGTGTGCACCTGTCCAATGACCAGAGTAGTTGTACCTATTCCTGAATGTCTCTGAAAACTTCCAAAGTCCTCATTGGAGTAGCGTTAAGCGTTCTGAAATGGTGCCTTAAAATTCAACGACATCGAAGAGTGAAATTCAGATGTGTAGATGCAGATTTGACCATTTAATGTGTAAAAATGTGTCCAAATTTTACTCCCCTTAAATCACGTTAAATAAGCTTTAGTTTACCTCTCTGAACGGCGGTAATATTTAATAGATGACGCATCGTAGAGCCAGGATCGTACTTATTACGTTTCGTTTACGTGTAGGCAAGTTGTTGATGTAGTAAAATAGTAAAAATAACTTTAGAATCGTAAGAAATTGTTCCTCAAATGGAAAATGGCTTATCTGATTGGCTTCAAGTCTTCACCTTTGGTGTGGCTTCCTGAGTGCAAGACTCACGCTGCCATCGACTGAGATAACTCCAAGTTTGCCGATTTTGATAAATTAGACACATGTGCAACACTGGGTATCTTTAATGAGGAAACGTTTCGCCACACAGTGACTTCATCAGTCCATACAAAGGAGAATGGTGGAGAACAGGACTAGTTTGAGGTAATCAGTCCCTCAGCCTTGAGTCGATGTGATCAATCTTCAAGGCTGAGGGACTGATTACCTCAAACTCCTCCTGTTCTTCACCATTCTCCTTTGCAGGGACTGATGAAGCCACTGTGTGGCGAAACGTTTCCTCAATAAAGATACCCAAGTGTTACACATGCGTCTAATTTATCAACTTGTCGGTTCTCTGAACCATTCGTCTACTTTGCCGATTTTACTGAATAAATAATGATTTCTTTCTCTTATGAAAAAACCGAAGAATGCTTCTTCTGGCTGGATTCGAAATATTACTGACAATACATTCTATGAAGTCCGAGTAGGTGGCAAATAGAAATTTTAATGAAATTCTTAATGGGTAATGGGAACAAGCCCATTATCTGCCTTAGTGCTGGGGGTAATGACATTGGGAAGGGCAGGAGAGAGGAGCTGCTTGGTAAGTACAGGTCAGCCATAGAAGTAGTTAGGTCTAAGGGAGAGATCCCAGTCATATGTAGCATCTTGCCTAGAAAGGGAGTGGGCAATGAATGGATGTCTAGGGTAATTGGTATAAATTGCTGGCTAGACAGGTACTGTAAGGAACTTGCAATCCCATTCATTGATAACTGGGACCTATTCTTTGGCAAACGTGATATGTATGCAAGGGATGGGGTTCATCTCTCTGGGGATGGAGTGGTTGCATTAGCCAATTCAATTGAGAGGGTAATTGATGACTTGTCTAGGAATTTAAACTGATAGATTATAAAGGTATGGGTGTTTGTGGGAAACAATCAGGCTGCAGCATTAGGGTTAAAAACAGCAGTTATTACCGGGATACCTCAGGGATATGTTTAAAAGACAATATTCAAAATAAAGTTGCTAGTAATGGCAAATCAATTGATCAACAAACAAAGAGAGATAGTAGAGGGCAACGAGTGACTAGCTCCCAATAAGCCTTACCTCCATAGTGGGAAAATTTATGGAATCAATAATTGCCGAAACAATTCGTAGCCATCATGACAGGCACAGTTTGATTAATGAATCTCAACACGGTTTTACAAAGGGGCGTTCCTGTCTTACGAATTTACTAACTTTTTTCACAAAGGTGTTTGAGGAGGTAGATCATGGTAATGAATATGATATTGTGTATATGGACTTCAGTAAGGCTTTCGATAGAGTTCCACACCAGAGGCTATTGAGGAAACTTAGGGCACACGGAATAGGAGGAGAAATTTTTTCCTGGGTAGAGGCATGGCTGACAAATAGACAGCAGAGAGTTTGCATAAATGGGGAGAAATCAGAATGGGGGCACGTCACAAGCAGTGCTCCTCAGGGGTCAGTGTTGGGCCCGTTGTTGTTCACAATTTACATAAACGACACAGATGAGGGAATAAATAGCGACATAAGCAAATTTGCTGATGACACCAAAATAGGCCGTCCAATTCATTCTAATGAGGACATTAGAGCACTCCAGGATGATTTGAATAGACTGATGCAATGGTCGGAGAAGTGGCAGATGCAGTTTAATTAATATTGACAAATGCAAAGTTCTAAATGTTGGACAGTTAAATAACCATGCCACATATAAACTAAATAATGTAGATCTTAATACTACCGATTGCGAAAAGGATTTAGGAGTTCTGGTTAGCAGTAACTTAAAACCAAGACAACAGTGCATTAGTGTTCGCAATAAAGCTAACAGAATTCTTGGCTTCATATCTAGAAGTATAAATAATAGAAGTCCTCAGGTTGTTCTTCAACTCTATATATCCTTGGTTAGGCCTCATTTAGACTATGCTGCTCAGTTTTGGTCGCCGTATTACAGAATGGATATAAATGCTCTGGAAAACGTACAGAGGAGGATGACAAAGATGATCCCATGTATCAGAAATCTTCCCTATGAGGATAGACTGAGGGCCCTGAATCTGCACTCTCTCGAAAGGCGTAGAATTAGGGGGGATATGATCGAGGTGTATAAATGGAAAACAGGAATAAATAAAGGGGATGTAAATAGTGTGCTGAAAATTTCCAGCCAAGACAGGACTCGTAGCAGTGGTTTCAAGTCGGAAAAATCCAGATTCAGGAAGGATATAGGAAAGCACTGGTTTGGTAATAGAGTTGTGGATGAGTGGAACAAGCTCCCGAGTACAGTTATTCAGGCTAAAAGGTTGTGTAGTTTTAAAAATAGGTTAGGTAAATACATGAGTGGGTGTGGGTGGGTGTGAGTTGGACCTGACTAGCTTGTGCTGCTGGGTCTGGTACGGTGCTCCATCCTTGAGTGGGGATGACCAGACTGGGTGAGTCATTGGGATAATCCGGGGGGTGGGTCATTGGTCTAATCCGCGGGGGGGACATGGACCTGCTCCGCATGGGTCAGTAGGCCGGTTGCAGTGTTCCTTCTTTCTTATATTCATATGTTCTTAAAAAAAAAAAACATGGAATCGCTGGAATCAGAAAAATTAATGGATAACATCTCTTTTGATCGGCTTCAAACTCTTGTCATTGGTGCAGCGCTGTATCGCCCTTGTGGTTTAGCGCTTCATTTTTATAATAATAATAATAATAATAATAATTGTCATTGGTGGGTTTTATTAAAAACAGTTGGTCCTCACTTTGACCTGTGTAAATTGCAATTTTCCAATTTCGGCAATCAAATTGTTTCCCATGAAATAATTAGAGAATGCTTAGATAATTTTAAATAAAATGTAAATGAAGCAATGAACCTGGAAAAATTCCGTTATTTTATAGTGTTTTTAAGTTTAACGAAGGAAAAACTTTTCTGCTTTTCGGAACAATCTCTTCACTATTCTCCTTCCTTTCTCACAAGTTTTTATATTACCCGAATACACCGTATTCAATCGACTTTAAATTTTCAGCATATGTGTAACGTATCTTTGGGAATATTCATGGGAATATTTGCTTGAGTGGGTGACTTATACACAAAGCTACATAGGTCATTCCCAAAATTTCAAAATTTCTTCACTCGTGTATTGTGTTTAATGAAGTATGTAGCTTCAATTTCACTGCTTTTAATCTCGAAATAGTACAGCATTATTTTGCATTATCGCATTATTTTGCCTTCATGCTGGTAAGGGGCTCTTGATCCAAGGAACTAGACTTATCTTCACCTTGGCAGGACTAATTTGAATGCTTCCCATTCCACGGGAGCTAAATGACCCCTATGAATTCAGCGTTTTCCCCTGATTAAAATATTATAATTGTGAAAGTTATCGGTCTCCAGTAGTTGATGCAACATACGAAATGGATGGTACGTTGCATGGGCTAAGACAGTGTACGACCAAATGGATGGTACGTTGCATGGGCTAAGACAGTGTACGACCAAATGGATGGTACGTTGCATGGGCTAAGACAGTGTACGATCAAATGGATGGTACGTTGCATGGGCTAAGACAGTGTACGACCAAATGGATGGTACGTTGCATGGGCTAAGACAGTGTACGACCAAATGGATGGTACGTTGCATGGGCTAAGACAGTGTACGATCAAATGGATGGTACGTTGCATGGGCTAAGACAGTGTACGATCAAATGGATGGTACGTTGCATGGGCTAAGACAGTGTACGATCAAATGGATGGTACGTTGCATGGGCTAAGACAGTGTACGACCAAATGGATGGCACGTTGCATGGGCTAAGACAGAGTACGACCAAATGGATGGTACGTTGCATGGGCTAAGACAGTGTACGACCAAATGGATGGTACGTTGCATGGGCTAAGACAGTGTACGACCAAATTTTGTTGTATCCTGTGCATTAACTGGAGAAGTCATCTTCTGGTTAACTTTAAACTTATTCTGCTGCTGTGTTTTCCTCAAGAGAAACAACCTCTTCATGATAGGTTGTATAAATTATCACGAAGCAATTTTATTAATCAAATTAGTTTCGTCGAAATAAATGGAGTCTCTCTTCTGGTTACAGATACGTCACAGTGTTTAATTTTATTTGGTTACACTAGGTTAAATCAACTTAATAGTCTTTTAAACGCGTATAGCATCTGGGTGTCTTCAAAACCAATGTTAGAAATTTGTATATGTACCCAAGCTTAAGTAAAACTTTCTTGCTTAATGTACATTCTTTCTTAAAAGCTGATCACTATTACTTAGAGAAAAGTTTCGATGCATTTTGGCCTGTGTATGTCTCAGTTTGAATTTTTAAAAAGATATTGGAAACATTCACATACTGCTTTTCATCTGATTCAATTCAATTCAATTCAAAGTTTATTCTCTATAAGGATTACAATGCTGAGTTTACAGAAATTTGGTTATTGTTTGGTTTACATGTAGTAAAATTGTGATTACAGAGTGTGCCACTAGAACGCTTAGCATAGCTAGGCATTTCGGGCTTAAACATTTCCAAGTTCATAACTTGATAATACAATTTATAAGCGGCTTGAAACCTAAAGTACTTTGGTCTCTTTGACTAGTTAGAATTAGATTTTATGCGATGGCTTGTGACAGCCTATTCTAATTCTGTTTGAATCTTGAACAGGTGTGGGTGGATGCGAGTTGGACCTGACTAGCTTGTGCTACTAGGTCTGATGACGTGCTCCTTCCTTAATTGGAAGTGACCTGACTAGGTGGGTCATTGGGCTAATCCGGGGGGGAGGAATAATGGACCTGCTTCGCATGGGTCAGTAGGGGTGCTGCAGTGTTCCTTCTTTCTTATGTTCTTATGTTCTTATGCAACATATAACTGTAATATCAACTTGTGCGGCACTCTATACTATTCCAGTCACGTGCACTGAGGTACAGGGGACTGGGGTTATGCAATATAGGGATACTTTCCCCGGATCGCGCAGCGACCGAAAGTATTCTAGCCATGTTCATGTTTATGTTAGTTAAATCGAAGATGAAGACTTAACACAGTTTAAAAGAGCTCATGACCATAGCTATCTTAGATTAGTTTGTGACAGAAGCTTAATTAGATTAGATAAGAAAAGGCTTCATTAGGTATCCTAACTTTCGCTCGTAACTCAAGAACACATCATCCAGTCGGATTCATTTTTTCAACACTTGTGTACGGTAATAATGACTAAATTTTTGGAACAATGGCATGTTCATGTGCCCTATGACCAAAGGTATTGAACCCTTCCCCAGGATCTTGGAATGGCTACGATAACTTCTAAAACCATTAAAAAAACCTGACTAAAAATTCAACGACAGCGGAAAGTGATATTCAGTTATGTTTAACAGAATAAAAAAATTATTTCCGTTAAATAACGTCAAATAATTTCACTTTACCTCTTCGGAATGGCTTCCATATTTATTAGCTGATGCATTTCAGTGCCGGGATCGTACCTATAAAGTTTGCTTTGAGTGTTGGCAAATTTGTTGATGTGGTAAAATAATCAAACATGGGATCGTTAGAATCCGTATTGTAAACAAGCGACTCACTCGCCACGAGTTCAATCCCCACCCGTGGTATGGTTTGTTTGCAATCGTGTCATTACGATTTCGTGAGTCCGTGTCGTATGTAAGAATGACTCATCCGATCGGGAGTAAATTTTCATCACTAGTGTGAGTTCCTGAAGAAAAGTCTCTCACTGAGACTGGACGACAAGTCACAGTCTGCCACTTTTTTTGAAGTGATATTTTTTTATTCAATAACTAAAGATTACTTCTTCTGATCGGCTTCAAAATATTATTGATGACGCATTCTATAGGAAGAATGATTCCCCAGAAGCTTAAAATCCTAGTAGGTGCAAATTTGATTATTTTCCTGGAATAGGGAAAAATAGGAACCGTTGGAATCACATTAATTATTGGAGAATGCCTTTTCTGATCGGATTCAAACTTTTACCACTGTTGAATTTTATTAAAACATAGCTTGTCACTCACTCTGAGCTGGGGAAGTTTTGTATTGCCATTTTTTATTAAGTAAATTGTAATAAGTAGTGAATGCCTCTTCCGATCAGCTTCAAACTAGCATAACGTATTTTTTTAATAATTGTTGGCAATCTGGGTGCCAATTTGCTATTTTTTACCACTTACACCAAATCAAAATATATTTTTTTCTTACAGGAGAGTAGAGAAATTTAAATAAATTGTAAATAAGAAAAGAAAGCAGAAAATAATAAAAATCCAGGTTTTATAATCTTTTTAAGTTTAACGAGGAGAGACTTTCCTATTTTTCGGAACATTCTAAGTACCGGTTTCGTTTTCTTTCTCATAAGTTTTTGTTAATTATTCGAGAACGTCTTATTTGATCACCTTAAAATTTTTAACCCGCGTTTAATGTATCTCGGGCAAGATTCTTGGTAATATTTGATGAGTGGGTGACCTATATCCAGCGTGGGTGACCTATGACCAGCGTGGGTGACCTATGACCAGCGTGGGTGACCTATGACCAGCGTGGGTGATCTATGCCCAGAGTGGGTGACCTATGACCAGCGTGTGTGACCTATGCCCAGCGTGGGTGACTATGACCAGCGTGGGTGACCTATGACCAGCGTGGGTGACCTATGACCAGCGTGGGTGACCTATGCCCAGCGTGGGTGACCTATGCCCAGTGCTACACAGGCCATCCTCAAACTTTGCTACCGTGAGGTAGGTGAAAACACTTCTGATCGTTGTAATGGAGATCGTAGATGCTGGTGAGGGGCTCTTGATCCAGAGAAACTGAACTTATCTTGCCCTTGTTTGAACCGAATTTGAATGCCCCCACCTCCACAGGCTTTATACGGCCCTTACGGGTTTAGCATTTTCCTCTGATTAACATGCAGCAACTGTGAACATCTTCAATGGGTAATGCATCGTATGCAATGGATGGAGTGCATAATGGGTTTAGGCTGTGTAGAACAAATTTTGTTGCATTCTGTACAATACCTGGAGAATGGTTCTTCTGATCAGCTTTAAACTTTTACTGCTGATGTGTTTTCCTCAAAGGAAACAATCCTTTCATGTTAGGTTTTCTATGTTATTATGTGCCAGTTTTATTAATAAAACTGGTTTTGTGATATAATACGAGAATGTCTCTTCTGATTAAAAATAAATCACAATCTTCGAGTTTATTTGGTTATTTTAGGTTAAATCAATTTAGTGTTCTTTTATATCTGAATAACATTTCTGTGTCATCGAGACATTTGTTAAAACTGTACATGTTAGGTAAGCTAAGCTTGCCTAACATATGCAGTTGTTTACAGATGTAAACAATTGCGGCCAATATCAAACTTTCCTTTACTTTCCAAAATCTTCGAGAAGTTCATACACATAAGGTTATACTCCTTCATAACATCACAAAGTATCCTCATCCCCTGCCAGTTTGGCTTCACCAGAAACAAAAGCACAAATGACGCGATAATAAAAATGCTAGACCTACTTTACACAACACTTGGAAAAACGAATACCCGCTTGGACTCTTTATCGACCTTAAGAAAGTTTTTGATACAGTAGACCGCAACATCGTACTCCTCAAGCTTGATCATTACGGTATAAGAGGCCATGATACACTTGCATATATCAAGTCCTACCTTACTAATAGAAAGCAATACGTCTCTGTCAAGATCCCTAGACACTGGTGTCCCACAGGGTAGCGTTCTTGGCCCCCTCCTTTTCCTTTTATACATCAACGACCTTCCAAGCGTATCACAACAACTTTAGCCAATTCTCTTTGCTGACGACACGACTTCTGTCATCTCCCACCCAAGTATAGCCTCTTCAACACTATTGTTAACGAAGAGCTCTGAAAAATAGTAACATGGATGACTGTCAGTAAGCTTACACTTGATACAGACAAAACCTTTTACACTATGTTTGGGAGTAAACAGGTGAGGTCCAACTAAACATTATGCTTAACAACATTCTTATTGCTAAACAAAATGAGGGAAAATTCCTGGGTCTGCACCTTGACAGCAACCTGAAATTCAATACCCATATCCAACACATAACAAAAAAAAACAAAGTCTCTAAAACAATTGACATATTCTTAAAGATACGTTACTATGTACCACAAACAGCACTACTTACACTGATCTACCCCTACCTCACCTATGCTATTAGTTCCTGGGGTTCCACCACGACAAATCACATCAAGCCAATAATAACCCAACAAAAAGCTGCAGTGCGAATGATCACACAGTCCACCACTAGACAACACACACCCCCACTCTTCAAAGAACTGAACCTACTCACTATACAAAACATTCACTCGTACTATAGTGCCACCTACATATACAGAAATGAAGCGCTTTCTTGACAGTTGCAATAGGACTCATAGACACTCATAGGCACATAAACCTCTATGACATTCCCCGTGTCAGGCTAAATCTTTTGAAATACTCAGTGTACATAAAAGGGCCCAAAATCTGGAACTCTCTGTCAGAAATCTCCAGAACCACTAGCTCAGCTAGCAGTTTTAAAACCACAGTGAAAAAACACCTTATCTCCTCAACCCGCCCCAGCCCATCTTAAATACATATGTAAAAACTATACATGAATTTGCTCAATATCATGAACATATGTAAAACTTTATAATCAATATATACTTACTTTCAATATCTGAATTCATCTCAAATGTTAATCACTCCATTGTGTCCACCTGAGGTTAATAAACAAAATTTTAATTCTTCTCTACAAAACTTATTAAAGCCATATAGCACAACCTAACAGAATATTTAATTCTCTTGTATTCGTTGTAACTCACCTAATGACCACATGTACTGTTATTGCCTTATTAATCTTAAGTTACTTTTAAGTTTGCCCGAAATGCAGTGCATACAAAGAAATTTTTGCCATGTACACCCAACTATTATATTTCTTTGTACAAATATGTATAATGTTGAAATTAAATATTATTATTATTATTATTATTTTTATTATTATTATTATTATTATTATTATTATTATTATTATTATTATTATGAACTAGCTTCTCGTGTTTCAGTGCGGTGAGTCATTCAGTGCGTTGTTGCGATTATTTGTGTAAGCGAATGGAATCTTTAAAAGTAAGAACAGCGTTTGTGTGTGTGTGTGTGTGTGTTAGAGAGAGAGAGAGAGAGAGAGAGAGAGAGAGAGAGAGAGAGAGATAGAGAGAGAGAGAGAGAGAGAGAGAGAGAGAGAGAGAGAGAGAGAGAGAGAGAGAGAGAGAGAGAGAGAGAGAGAGAGAGAGAGAGAGAGAGAGAGAGCGAGCGAGAGAGAAATTCTGTTTCAGCTCACTAAAACAGCTACTGAAATACAAAATACTTCAGCAAGCTTTTGACGATGAGTCAATGGGTCCGACACTGTTTTGAATGGTTTTCTCGTCCATTAATGTCAAAAACAGGTGCCAACATTAAGAAATGTGAGGATGGCTGATCACGAAGATCGTCGTCAAAATATGTAGGACATTGCGAGTGTTGGGGGAATTTCTAATGGGTCATGTCAACGTATTATGACTAAAAATATGAACAAGAGGCGAGTGGGTGCGAAATTTGTGCCCCTCTTGACTCAAGACCAGAAAAAACATCGTTTTCTGGCCAAAAACATGGCGGTCATCCTCCACCCTCCCTACCAGCCCACTGTGACTTATCTTCATGAAAATAAAAATGGCACTTACGTAGCGGCGTTTTAATAAAATAGAGATTTAAGCAGAATCACAGGCTGTGCTAGACACTGTTAGGAAAGACGAGTTCGGTAAATGTTTCGAGAAGTGGCAGAGGTGCTGCCAAGGGCAGTACTGCGAGGATGACATCTTCAACTAGGCAATTAGGTAAGCCTATAATTTTTTTATAAGGCAGTCCAGGAAGTTTTTGATAGCACCTCATGTGAGTGTCATTAAACTTAATAAGAATATGAGAAAGAACGAGCACTGCAGCAGGTATACTGGCCCATGCTAGGCAGGTCCAAGTCACACCCATTGCTACGAGTTGTCTTGGTCAGATGTTTTTAGCATGTTATATATACTCTGTATACATTTTTATCTTCCATTTAAATACCTCAATCAAAGTTTTAGTCAGTTATGTAGATGAATGGTTCAGAGAACCGACATGTATGGACTGATGAAGCCACTGTGTGGCGAAACGTTTCCTCAATAAAGATACCCAAGAGTTGCACATGTGTCTAATTTAGCAACTTTTAGTCAGTTAGTTTAACATCCTTATCATGTGCCCCATATCTAACTTGTGGGCGGTAGTCAAAGGATTACAGAGGCACATAATGGGTCCAG
Organism: Cherax quadricarinatus; assembly: GCF_038502225.1. NCBI lineage: Eukaryota > Metazoa > Arthropoda > Malacostraca > Decapoda > Parastacidae > Cherax > Cherax quadricarinatus. The sequence goes on along the minus strand of NC_091330.1, from coordinate 25,113,566 downwards.
GGACTGGACAACAAAGTTTTTATTGATGAAAAAGTTACAGTAGTAATGAACTATTTATATATTTATATCTCGTCACAGTCGTAATGAATTGATGCAAACATAAATTAGATCACACACACACACAATCAAATTGACGAGGTGGACAAAGACAGGATGTTCCAGAGATGGGACACAGCAACAAGGAGTCACAATTGGAAGTTGAAGATTCGGATTAATCAAAGTGATGTTAGGAAGTATTTCTTCAGTCACAGAGTTGTCAGGAAGTGGAATAGTCTGGAAAGTGACATAGTGAAGGCAGGATCCATGCATAGTTTTAAGATGAGGTATGATCAAGCTCATGGAACAAGGACCAGTAACGACCAGTGAAGAGGCGGGGCCAGGAGTTATGAATCGACCCCTGCAACCACAATTAGGTGAGTACACACACACACACACACACACACACACACACACACACACACACACACACACACACACACACACACACACACACACACACACAAAAGTAGTAATGCTTACAGTGATCAAAGTCAGGATATATTTATACTTTGATATTTCTTGAACATTTCTGAGTGAGTTGTCTCTGAATTCATTAATTTTATCGCACTCCAGTACATAATGACGCAGGGTGTGACAATAATCCATCTGGCAAAGTTTACATTTCGTTTGGTCTACATCTGGTGGTGGTGGTTTAACCTGTCAAAGATACTTGTAACCCAGCCGAAGCCGAGCAGTAGTGACATCCAAGAGTCTGCTTATTATTTTGGTGTACCATAGACATGTGTCTCCTCCTGCATGATAGAATGATGATAGATGGACTAACTGGTGTCAGTCTTCCTCAGTCAACAAAGTCAATGAAGTTCTTTTCGTATTATTGTTCTCAAACTGTTAACTGACAGGCCAAGATTGTATTTTACTCCTTCTTCGAAGGCATATATAACTTAGCCAATTCATTAGTTCTATCAGGCATCTGAAGACCAATGTGAGGTGGAATCCACAGCATGTGCACTCTGACTCCACTGTCCACAATCCTACCATACTTGTGTATGGCTTCTGACACAAGCATGCCACAATTTATACTTAAGGAGTTGAGAGCATTGATGGATGATAGCGAATCATTTACAATTAAAGTGTCAGCCTTAGATACATGGACACATTTGAGTGCAAAGAGTATGGCAAACATTAAGTTTGAAGGGTTGAAGCTTAGTTATTGATGCGTACTCTAATTTCTTTATGAGAGCCATCGCTCTGTATGACAACAGCACTACCAGCTGCACCAGTGGATTGGTGAACACATCCATCAACATAAATAATTTGTGAAAGAGTGTTCTGTGTTACTAAGTCATCAAGGCGTAGCTTTGCTGTGATTTAAGAAGTTTCTTGGGGAGGAAGGGAGGGATAGTGATTTGGAATGGGGTAATACCCCATGGGGAAAAGGAAGTGCCGCTGTTTCCTTACTTGACATCTTGACATAGATCATGTATCTGGTTCATCAGGAGGTCATTTCCATTTTTTTATCATCCATCAGGAGAAGTGTTCACCGTGCTGAGGAAAGCTTGGAGTGCTTCTGTGCTTGCCTGAGCATATTGGCGCCAATCAGAACATTCTTTCAGTAACACGATCTCTCATGCTTGGGGTATCAAGTTCTTTCCGCATATTTAAAATTTTGGCAGTACGAGGGCATCCTAGGATGATCCTCATTGCTTTGTTCTGGAGTTTTTCCAGCCCTCCAAGCTTCCAGTCTGACACAAGAGCAAGTAGTGGCGCAACATAATCAACCAATGATCTAATATTAACAAGATACATCATTTTCACAATTTTAAGATTGTGTGAGGTCATCACGGAGGTTGTGTGAGGTCAACAGTGAGGTTGTGTGAGGTCAACAGTGAGGTTGTGTGAGGTCAACAGTGAGGTTGTGTGAGGTCAACAGTGAGGTTGTGTGAGGTCAACAGTGAGGTTGTGTGAGGTCAACAGTGAGGTTGTGTGAGGTCAACAGTGAGGTTGTGTGAGGTAAACAGTGAGGTTGTGTGAGGTCAACAATGAGGTTGTGTGAGGTCAACAGTAAGGTTGTGTGAGGTCAACAGTAAGGCTTTTTTTTTTTTTTTTTTTTTTTACACAGGGTTTGACAAGGTTAAGGATCCCTAGCATTATTGACAAGCTATTTACAGGTTAAGGATTCCTAACTTTATTGGCAAGCTAAGAGCTGTTACCTACATCAGCTCATTTGAAAGCATTTTTATTGTTATGAAACATACAAGTAGGGAACAGGATGAAGTTGGAGCCATCTGTGGGCCAGCATTTTCATTTGATCAACTGACTTTATCTCGTTGACATCATCATGCTGTACGAATGTGTTCCATACTCGAGTCATCCTGGGTATATATGATCTCAGATGGAGTGATGTTCTGGAGAAGGGTACAGCCAGAGTGAAGTTGCTGCTTTCTGCCCGTCTTGTGGCATAAAAGCTTGTTTCACGCTGTCCTCGAAGTGGATCCAAGTGTGGTACTTTGACAATATTGGTCTTGTACATAACAGTAAGGCCACCCACATCCCTCCTATGTTGAAGGCTCTGCTGAAATGACAGATCTATCCAGGATGGGTCCAGGCGAGAGATGAGACGTCTTGCTCTGTTCTCTACTCTGTCAAGCAGTCGCAGATGAGAGGGGGGGGGGCAGGCAAACCAAGAAAGTGGAGCATACTCAAGGTGTGAGCGTACTTGTGCCTCGTACAGGATCTTGCAACCCCCTACTGTCAAGCAGATGCGAGATACGGCGAAGTGCTGTAAGCTTCCTGGCTGCCTTGTTTGCAAGATTTACAACACGGTTCTTCATGGTTAGTTTGAAGTCAAATTTCACCCGTGTGAGGTCAACAGTAAGGTTGTGTGAGGTCAACAGTAAGGCTGTGTGAGGTCAACAGTAAGGTTGTGTGATGTCAACAGTAAGGTTGTGTGAGGTCAACAATGAGGTTGTGTGAGGTCAACAGTGAGGTTGCGCGATGTCAACAGTAAGGTTGTGTGAGGTCAAAAGTAAAGTTGTGTGAGGTCAACAGTAAGGTTGTGTGAGGTCAACAGTAAGGTTGTGTGAGGTCAACAGTAAGGTTGTGTGAGGTCAATAGTAAGGTTGTGTGAGGTCAACAGTAAGGTTGTGTTAGGTCAACAGTAAGGTTGTGTGAGGTCAACAGTAAGGTTGTGTGAGGTCAACAGTAAGGTTGTGTGAGGTCAACAGTAAGGATGTGTGAGGTCAACAGTAAGGTTGTGTGAGGTCAACAGTAAGGTTGTGTGAGGTCAACAGTAAGGTTGTGTGAGGTCAACAGTAAGGTTGTGTGATGTCAACAGTAAGGTTGTGTGAGGTCAACAGTAAGGTTGTGTGAGGTCAACAGTAAGGTTGTGTGAGGTCAACAGTAAGGTTGTGTGAGGTCAACAGTAAGGTTGTGTGAGGTCAACAGTAAGGTTGTGTGAGGTCAACAGTAAGGTTGTGTGAGGTCAACAGTAAGGTTTGTGTGAGGTTAACTTCTCCACCGGTTGAACCATCCAACACGCCCACGGACGCCATCCAACACGCCCACGTACACCATCCAACACGCCCACGAACGCCATCCAACACGCCCATGGACGCCATCCAACACACCCACGGACGCCATTTGGCAAACTTGTTCCAGAAATTCACTTTTTTTTTTACCGTCTTAGTACGGCTGGGAGGCGGCCATGTTGTTGCCGGGAGGAAGTTGAGCGAGGGAGAAGATGACAGCAGTGAATAGAGGAAAAGAGGACGGAAAGGAATGAAGGGAAGAAAGGAATGAAGGAAGGAATGAATGAAGAAAAGAAAGAAATGAAGGAAGGAAGGGAATGAAAGCAGAGAAGGAAAGGGAAATTTAAACTACATTGGCGCACAAAGTACCACTTCTCTATAAAGTTCCTTCAGCTAACTTAAGTGAGCATTCAACAGTTACTTCGTTAGCTTTCCTGACTCACATGGCTCATTAACACTGCAACTCACTTGTACAATAACTTTAAGAATACATTAAACCATGCAGGGATTATCTTCTCATTATATATATATATATATATATATATATATATATATATATATATATATATATATATATATATATATATATATATATATATATATATATATATATTGTTGTAACCGCGAACGAGTGGTATTGATAAATAACAAGGTTAGGTAAGTTTTCTAAGTTCTTGGAACAAAATTATTAATTTTTACGCTAACATAAATGAAAAGAATATATGTTTCGTATAAGAGAAATTTAATATTAAATGAGTTCTTATTAATTGACCAGCTTTACCTATTCTGCACGACACACACACACACACACACACACACACACACACACACACATATATATATATATATATATATATATATATATATATATATATATATATATATATATATATATATATATATATATACAATTACGTTAGTTTAAGGTAGGTTAGGAGCGGTTTCTGTGTTAGTTTTGTTCCAAAAATAAAAATCTTAATATCACTTTCAATCTGTAAAAAAAAAGAATTGGAAAAAGTTTAATTTTTTTTAGGGAGCTCAGCCTTTTCGGCAAATTCATCTTATTTAGTACAACAATGAGCAATTGACACTATTGACTGTCATCAACAGAGAACTCGGAGAGCTAACATTAATTACCAGTCAGGAATTCCAAAAACAGGGCAGTGAAATCGTTAGATCTAATGATAACAAGCAGGTTTGGCATTCCAAGAGTTCCGAGTCAGAGTCGAATCTTCAAAACAATTAAAGTGGAGCAGGAATATCCTGGGACGTAGACCATCGCTAGTAATGGCACAAATATTAAAGAGTGATACCTGAATATTGTAGGTACAAGATGTATACACTGAGCGAGACACTTGTTATGGAAACTTTTCTGCACGAGGCCACTAGTGGCGAAATGTTTCTTTAAAAAATGTGTAGATCAGAGTATAGACGTCTTTTACCTGGAAGTTTTAAATAGTTAGGAGAGACACTAACTAGATGTTATTCAGAAGCAAATGTCATTCAGTAACTAGATTAATGAAGAGGTAAAAATTACTTATGCCAATACTATATTGCAAATCTGGTTGAAACTGTCTAGCGATCAAATCGTATATATGAGTGTATATATAAGCGTGTATATGAGTGTGTATATGAGTGTGTATATGAGTGTGTATATGAGTGTGTATATGAGTGTGTATATGAGTGTATATATGAGTGTGTATATGAGTGTGTATATGAGTGTGTATATGAGTGTATATATGAGTGTGTATATGAGTGTATATACAGGGAAGGAGAGTCAGCTGGAAAATGTTGGCTAGTGTATAAAATTTAATTTTCCTATAATTAGTAATGTGTATGTGAAGTGTTAACATTATGTATTGTACATCTAAAGTATTAATGGTAGTCACTAACTACCAAACTACTTGTGAGGAATCGAGTGAGTGCTTCCAACTGAGTGGGGGGAGGGGGTTGTGTAGATGGTAAGAGGGCCAGGCAGTGGTGGTGACACGGGTATGGAGGGTTGACTGCCGCTTTCGGCTCTCTATTTGACCCAAGGGGAGAGGTCAAAAAAAATGGAAAACTGAATCGAGTAAAACCCGGGTAGCCGTCTTGAGAGACAGCGTTGGCTCTCTTAAGGAATTGGGGAAACGGTCGAATCTTCCAGCGAAATCAATCATGGTGAAATAGAGACGGTATCGGTAGCGGTACCGCCTCCCACAGTATTAATTCTCACTACAGGTATGTTGATTTGTATTGACCAATATAAATTGCCTCCTGAAAGGGAGGCTTTAGGATATGCCGCCAAATCTTAATTTGATGATTTATAGGGAAATCTCTTTTATACTTTTTAATGCAATTTATTTATACAAAATTACTCAAGCAAATTACTTAGTTCAAGTAATTGACATTACCGAATATCTACAGTCCACAAATATGTCAGTGTTACTGGCATAATTTTTCTAATAATTTTTAGAATTATATATTCTGATAATAATTTAAGATCCAGGCGTATGAGACCTGATGACCTGAGAAGGTGGGCACGAAGGAGGTATATTTTTGTGACCTTGTGACCTTAAAGTCCCACTTGACTCTGAGCTACATCACTATCAATAAGTCTAAACTGTTTGATGTACCAAACTTTCTTCACAATTATGGGGGTGAAATAATTCGAGATACTACCTGAAAATTTACCCGCATAATTTCTCAGTCAGGTTAGATTTAAGACAGACCCTAATGGAAATAAGTCACTTCATCCGACTTTTTGTTGAGTAATCCTAGGTTCTCCACACACATATTCTTCTATGTATGAAAATCTATGTATCTGCATTTGTGTATACCTGAATAAACACCTGCACGGGACAGGTCCGTGCAGGTGTTTCACCACAGGGAGAAGACCCGGACCACGACCCGTCCTTACAAGCCTCCATGAACACGCTTAAAGTAGACACAGTGACTCAGTAGTTAATAAAGAATCGCATTATAATGCATTTGTAGTTATTTTTCCAAGAAGCCAAGAATGACCAGCTTTAAGGGTTCAAATAATAACTAGCTTGGTCAAGTACTTAACTTAGCACTCAGTAACCAAACACTTCAGACATAACCAAAACTTTTAACATGAACGATAGTGAGCTTGTCTTACGAGCGGTAAATGATCAAGAATGTTTACACTAAACTACTGGAAAACCAATAAGCAGTCAGCTAAGAACTTTATTAACCAAATAACAAGGTATCCGCAAAAGCTGGTAACTGATTTTCTTATTTTTAAGAGTAAAGTAAAGGGCAGCAAGTTTGTAAACGTGTGTAAAATAAATAATGCGAAGAGTAGAGCGGAAGCCGAGTGTAAAATATTTCCCACCACCAGCAAAGTAGTGAGTCGGTAAAAATGGCACGCCAGTGGTGTTGTAGCTCGTGTCCCTACACCAGGTGGCTCTGGCTTTCCCAAACCCCAGAGCGCCAGTGGTGTTGTAGCTCGTGTCTCGACACCAGGTGACTCTGGCTTTCTCAAACCCCAGAGCGCCAGTGGTGTTGTAGCTCGTGTCCCTACACCAGGTGGCTCTGGCTTTCTCAAACCCCAGAGCGCCAGTGGTGTTGTAGCTCGTGTCCCTACACCAGGTGACTCTGGCTTTCCCAAACCCCAGAGCGCCAGTGGTGTTGTAGCCCGTGTCTCGACACCAGGTGACTCTGGCTTTCCCTAACCCCAGAGCGCCAGTGGTGTTGTAGCCCGTGTCTCGATACCAGGTGGCTCTGGCTTTCCCAGCTGTATAGCCCTTGTGGCTTAGCGCTTCTTTTTGATAATAATAATAATAATCTGGCTTTCCCAAACCCCAGAGCACCAGTGGTGTTGTAGCCCGTGTCTCGACACCAGGTGGCTCTGGCTTCACCCAGACCTATTTCCAACAAATGCTTGCATAAATACAAAGACACCAACTATAAGTAACCCACAAATAACAAAAAAGGCACAATACCGTGACTGGAACAAAACACAAATAATCCGCACAAAAGAGAGACGAGCTTACGACGACGTTTCGGTCCGACTTGGACCATTTACATTCACCCATTCATTCACTCATTTATCCATCCATTTATACACCCAGCCGTCCATCCAACGATAAGAACACAAAAAAAGGTTCAAGTCACACCCACACACACCCACTTATGCATTAGTCTAACTTATTTTTGAAGCTCACAAGGTTTTTAGCGTCAATGACGGCACTCAAGAGTTTGTTCCACTCATCCACAACTTTTACCTAATCAGTGGTTGGATAATTTTAGCACGTTATTTATATTCCCTGTATTTATTCTTGTCTTCTATTTATATATCACAATCATAACCCCCTTAATTTTACGCCTTTACAGAGAGTGCAAATTCAGGTCCCTCAGTCTGTCCTCATAGGAAAGATTTCTGATACATGGGATGAACTTTGTCATCCCATGTATGTTTTCCAGAGCATTTATGTCCATTCTGTAATACGGTGACCAGAACTGTGCAGCATTATCTAAATGAATCCTAACCAACGATATAGAGATGAAGATCTGAAAACTCATTTTATTTATATTGTTTGATATAAAGCCAAGATTCGGTTAACTTTATTAGACATTTATGCACTGTTGTCTTGGCTTTAGCTTCCTGCTAAGCAAAATTGATAAATCTTTTTTTTTTTTTTTTTTTTTTTTTTTTTTTTTTTTTTTTTTTTTTTTTTTTTTTTGTTTTTTTTTTTTTTTTTTTTTTTTTGCATTCTGAGTGACTGAAATTTAAATTAGTTTATAACTGTCATGGATATTCTCTTTCAATAGTCTTAGAACTTTACATTTGCCTACATTAAAATGCATTTGCAACTTTTCCGACCACTGCCTCAACCTATCCAGATCTTCCTGCGACAAACTTATGTCGCTGTTTATTCCATCATCTATGTCGTTTATGTATTTTTCGAACGACAAAGGACCCAACAGTAACCCCCTGTGGAACATAGTTTGTGATTTACCCCCATTTCGATTTATCCACATTTATGTATAGTCTGTTGCCTATCTGTCAACCACGTTTCTATCCACGCCTCCTATTCAGTGTGCCTTTGCTTTCCTCAACAGTTTCTGATGTGGAACGCTATCAAAAGCCTTACTGGAGTGAATATACACAATATCATATTACCATGATCTACCACCACAAATATCTTTATGGAAAAGTTAGTAACAAGGAACGCCCCGTGATCAATTTGTCTTTTACGGTGGTCTGGAATAGCCTTGGGAATTATTTTTTCCATAAATTTTCCAAAATGGAGGTTAGGTTATTTGGTCAATCTCGAAGCAAACGACCTGTTTCCTGATTTGTATATAAGTATCACATCTGCCATTTTCCACTGAACTGGCAATATGCCTATGTTGCTTTATATCACTTGAAATCAGATCATCAGAGCCCAGAGTCACTAGTGACTTTGATCGTATATAACTTATTTTTTATCCTTACCTATATAAATTTTCATTTTTGGAATTTTACTAGCATTTTCGTGCATAAAAAACAGAGAGGAAATAAGTGTTAAAGTTTGTACACATTACTTTGTCACTAACTTGAGCAACTTTCAAGTGGGTCTGTCTTCTCCCTAATCTTACTCCTATATGACTCACGAAATTGTAAGGACACGATTGAACTCGCCACGAGTTCAATCCCCACCCGTTCTATGGTTTCTTACTCATATATACCTGAACAAAACCTTGTAGGTTGATCTTCGATTACCTTGAAACTTTATTTCATAATCTCTTTTGGCTTCTCCTATTCTTTCTTGGATTTCTCTCTTTGATTGCATAAATTAATTTTTCAAGTGTTTCCCTTTTTTGACCTATGAGAAGTGTTTTATCTATTGTTTATTTAAGGCATGGTTCCCCAAAGTGGTCTATATTGACCCCCAAGGGTTTATGAGACTATCGATGGGATCGATAAATGGCCAGGGGTCAAAAGCTGGTTTTAGCAATGCAAATGTAATTGTAACTAAGCAGAGGAATAGACAACCTGGAAGAGCCTGGTGACTTACCACTAAAACTCAACAAATCACCAATCAGATATCAGTGTCCCTCTTAACGCTCATCAGATGCATCCTTCCCATTAATCATATCAACAGTTTCAGTAAGAAAGGATATGTTAAATCTTATATTATTCAGAATTTAAATATTACCCATTTCTTGTGAAATTATTATTATTATTATTATTATTATTATTATTATTATTATTATTATTATTATTATTCGTTGTACTATTAAATTACTATTTATTAAATTATTTTCATATAATAAATGTTTGGGGGTGGATGAACATTCTGAACCATGATGAACCATGATGAACCATGATGAACCATGATGAACCATGACTTTGAGGACCCCTTTTTTAGGGCCATTTCCGTTTGATCTGATTTTTCTGTTTAGAACATACGTTGCCTGAGTAATTTCAAAAATGTTTTGGCAACCGTCTCCACCAACCTGACCCACAGGTCACACCAGGTGACTTCACCTTGATAATCCCTCGGACCTTGATGGTCCAAGGGAAAATCAGGCATGAGAATCAGGCACCTTGATTGTAGTTATTAGGGTAATTCTATGATACATTGAAACTGAGGTATTTGTGATCACTTTCCCCAAGCTCATCAGAGACCTTAGAATTATTAAATATTGATTCCTTGTTCAGAACCAAATCAAGCGGGTTATTTCTAGTTGGTTCTGTCACAAACTGTTTTTAAAAATTCTGAATCTTATCAAGAAAGCTTCTAGCCTCAAAGTTTCCTTGTTGCTTCAATAAAACTTGGTGAAGTTAAAATTTCGTCCCATAAAAGTTTACCGTGTCCACTATCAAGGGTTTGGAGCGCCTGTAGATACCCAAAATTAACTTTTCACGTCCCTCGAGAAACTATAGCCAAACAGATTCAGTGTCCGTCACTTCTACTTTTATCTTGTCTAATATAACAGTTTAAATTTCCTCTGACATACATCGCCACTGTACGAACCTTCCTGTTGACCCTGTCGGTGTGAAATAATTTATAACCTTCTTTGTGGCTTTCAAGAAGACATTTCTCTATCAGGTTAAACCAGGTCTCTGTTTTAGCAGTTCATCTATGCTTCCTGCCCATGCAATTAGTCTTAGCTCATCTATGTTATTTCTAACACTCCTATTAGAATAGTAAACCTTAATGGGAGCTAATGACCCGTTGCCTTCTATGTCTCCCCATCTCTCTCTCTCTCTCTCTCTCTCTCTCTCTCTCTCTCTCTCTCTCTTTATTATAATGAACAATGTCTTTTGAAGATTTCCATGATGTATCATGGAAATTTATTCAGCGTTCATCCCTTTTGTTTTCCCACACACACACACCCATACTACATCATCTATCAGTTTAAAGTCCTAGACAACTCAACAACGGCCCCCTCAACACTGTTGGCTAACACTACCATTCCTGTCCCAGAGAAATGCACTCTATCCCCTGAATACATAACCCTTCGATACATAGAAGTTGTCCCAGTTGTCAATGAATCCATTCATCCATCCAACCATCCACCCATCAACCATCCATTTACTCGTCCATTCTTCCAGTCATCCATTCACCCGTCTATGCATCAGTCCACCCATCTATCCTATCCGTCCACTTATTCATCCATCCAACCATTCAACCATCCAACCATTCGTCCATCCACCAATCCATCTAACCATTCATTCATCCATACAATCATCCATCCTTCCAGCCAATTATCCATCCTTCCATTCATTCTTCCAGCCAGCCAGCCAGCCAGCCAGCCAGTCAGCCAGTCAGCCAGCCATCCACCCACTTCTCTCAAACAAAATTCAGTAAATCGTGAAGTGCAGTGAAATAAAATTAATACCTCCCTGACAAAGGACAATCGCCTTGCGCACCAGTCAGCTGGAAGATTGCTCTGGAGTCTCATGGAAAACACACATGATCCAGTATTTGCTTCATCTGCAAGATTTCATTGACATTCCCTTTGTAAACATTTAACACGTAAAGTTTCAAGATTTAAAAAAAAAGAAATGTGTGATCGGGGGGGAAAAATACGTTGGTGGTTTCAAAACGGTTGAATGTTATTCGTCCTTGTTCACTGGGGAATATATATATATATATATATATATATATATATATATATATATATATATTATATATATATATATATATATATATATATATATATATATATATATATATATATATATATATATATAATGTCGTGCCGAATAGGCAGAAATTGCGATCTTGGCTTAAATAGCAGCACTCATCTTGCCATATAGGACAAGTGAAAATTTGTGTATGCAATAATTTCGCCAAAATCATTCTGAACCTAACGAAACAAAATATATTTCGCTGTGTTTGTTTAGTATTAAATTATTGTAAACAAATCTAAAATATATTTAGTTGGGTTAGGCTAAAATAAATTGTTCTTGTTGTAATAAGGTTAGGTAAGTTTTCTAAGATTCTTTGGGTGCAAAATTAAAAATTTTTACATTACCATTAATGAAAAAAAATATATCTTTAAACGTATAAGACAAAATTTTAGAAAGTACTTAATATTAAATGAGTTCTTGCTAATTGACCAGTTGTACATATTCGGCACGACATTTTATATATATATATATATATATATATATATATATATATATATATATATATATATATATATATATATGTCGTGCCGAATATGTAAAACTGGTCAATTAGCAAGAACTCATTTAAAATTAAGTCCTTTCTAAAATTTTCTCTTATACGTTTATATATATATTTTTTCATTAATGTTAATGTAAAAAATTTTAATTTTGCACCAATAGAATCTTACAAAACTTACCTAACCTTATTGTAACAAAAGCAATTTATTTTAGCCTAACCCAACTAAGTATATTTTGGATTTGTTTACAATAATTTAATACTAAGCAAACACAGTGAAATATTTTTTTTTTCGTTAGGTTCAGAATGATTTTGGCGAAATTATTGCATACACAAATTTTCACTTGTCCTATATGGCAAGATGAGCGTTGCTATTTAAGCCAAGATCGCAAGTTCTGCCTATTCGGCACGACATATATATATATATATATATATATATATATATATATATATATATATATATATATATATATATATATATATATATATGTATATATGTATATATATATATTCCCCAGTGAACAAGGACGAATAACATTCAACCGTTTTGAAACCACCAACGTATTTTTCCCCCCCGATCTCACATTTCTTTTTTTTAAATCTTGAAACTTTACGTGTTAAATGTTTATGAATGTTAATGAAACCACGAAACTAGTGGTTTTGAATCATTTACCAAACTGCTGCAAGCCAAGATTCGACCCCACGACACGTTGTCCCGCCTCAAGAGGCCACACAGCGTAGATGTCACCTTACCATCTGAGCCATCAATCCTACAAACATGAGCCTAGCGAACTAGGCTTGTTTCATGTTGCGAGGACACTCGTAGCAGATGTATGCTCAAAGATTAATTTCAGCCTCCTCCTGTTTGAATACCCGTGTGGTGAACTGATAAATATTTTGAAACAAAGAATGTTATCCACGGAAGCAAAGATAGGATGTATGAGAGTATAGTTATACTAACGCTAAATAACAAAAAAGGCACAATACCGTGACTGGAACAATACACAAATAACCCGCACATAGAAGGGAGGAGCTTACGACGACGTTTCGGTCCGACTTGGGCCATTTACAGTCACACTAACGAAAAGGAGAGGAGGGAGTATGTATAGGCACCTCCTGCCTATGTATACTCCCACTTTCTCTCCTTTTCGTTAGTCTGACTTTGTAAATGATCTAAGTCGGACCGAAACGTCGTCGTAAGCTTCTCCCTCCTATGTACGGGTTATTTGTGTATACTAACGCTTTTATATGGGTGTGAAGCATGGTTGGTGATTGTTGCAATAAGGAGAAGGCTGGAGGCAGGGGAGATGTCGTTTCTGAAGGCAATATGTGGTGTGAATATTATGCAGAGAATCCGTAATTTGGAGATTAGAAGGAGGTGGTGTGTTTCTAAAGGAATTATCCAGAGTTGAGGAAGGATTGTTGAGGTGGTTCTGACATTTAGAGAGTATGGAGCAAAATAGAATGAATTCTAGGGCGTATAAATCTATAGTGGAAGGAAGGTGGGGTAGGGGTAGGCCTAGGAAAGGTTGGAAGGAGGGGGTGAGAAAGGTTTTGAGTACGAGTTGCTTTGACTTCCAACAAGCTTGCATGAGCGTGTTAGATAGGAGCGAGTGGAGGCAAAAGATTTTTATGGCTTAAGGTGCTGTTGGAGTGTGAGCAAAGTAACATTTATGAAGGGATTCAGGGAAACTGGTTAACCAGACTTGAGTCCTGGAGGTGAGAAGTACAGTATCTGCGCTTTGAAGAAGGGGTGGATATATGTTGTAGATTTTGAACTGTAGTATAGGCACGCAAGTGTTTCTTCTTTTTCGGGTCATCCTGCCTGGGTGGGAAACGGCCGATGTGTTAATAAATAAAAGACTTTTTTCAGAGTGACACACAGTGTTTAGCATTTATTGTTGCGAATATTTCTGTGTTGCATCTTGCCTCAGATATTCTGCAGTTAAGTTTTGTTTCTAGTTCAAGTTAGTACTATTTCAGAAGTTTATTTTGAAATTTTTACCCCTGTTTAATTGCAGGGGATCCTTAAAGTTCCTCTATTTTGTGTTACTTGTCCATAATTAGGATATTTTTCTAATTTGCATTTGCCTTTTTTTTGCCTTTTATCTCGAATTTCATTAAGTGTGTAGCCTCTCTTAAAGAACAAAAGAGGCACAATACCGTGACTGGAACAACACACAACCCGCACATAGGAGAGAGGAGCTTACGACGACGTTTTGGTCCGGCTTCGACCATTTACAAAGTCACTCTGACACAACAAGAAACGTGGTTATAAGCTTTTCTCTCCTATGTGCGGGTTATTTGTGTAACCTTCCTTGTTTTTTGTGTGAGTTTTCATTATTGTGCAGACCTTGCTGGATGTGTGCCGGATTTTATCTAATATTTATTGTTTCTCTGTGAACCTGTGTGCTCCAGAGTGCCTCCATTAATTGTTTCTCTGTGCACCTGTGTGCTCCAAAGTGCCTCCATTAATTGTTTCTCTGTGCACCTGTGTGCTCCAAAGTGCCTCCATTAATTGTTTCTCTGTGCACCTGTGTGCTCCAGAGTGCCTCCATTAATTGTTTCTCTGTGCACCTGTGTGCTCCAGAGTGCCTCCATTAATTGTTTCTCTGTGCACCTGTGTGCTCCAGAGTGCCTTCATTGTTTCTCTGTGCACCTGTGTGCTCCAGAGTGCCTCCATTAATTGTTTCTCTGTGCACCTGTGTGCTCCAGAGTGCCTCCATTAATTGTTTCTCTGTGCACCTGTGTGCTCCAGAGTGCCTCCATTTATTGGAACGTTCATTAAGTGTCATCTGTGTTGTAAGTTACTTTCTGATATTGTTTTGTGATGTTTTCCCCCAATTATTTTTTTGTATTTATACGTGTATCCTTAGTTCACAGTTTACGCCTCTGTTATATTTCATTTTTAGAGATTTTATTCTCTCCCTGTTCATAAATTGTGTAAAATATTGCTGTGCATGTTACTCTGTGCAGTTGCTCTCTGCATTATTTTATAGGCAAGTTAGGTGCCATTCTTGAGTGATTGCGTTTTCGATAAATTTTCGAGTTTATATATATTTGTCAATAAGAAGACAAGCTTACTTTTCTAGTTGATATTGCAAGCCTGCATTTGTATGTGAATTTTTAGTCATTTTTATTTTATTTTATTTTAATTTTTTTCTTATTTGTAAATACTTCGTGCAGATTTTTCCTGCAGTTTACGTTTTTTTTTTTTTTTTTTTTTTGATAATTCCAATTTTTCCCATTTTAATTTTGTCCTTTTTGTGTTGTGTGGCGAAGACTGACAGTGCCAGGACTGGCACAGAGGGAACTTTTAAGACTGGCTCCCTCGTATCATATAATTACTCTGCCTTCTATACTACCCGTTCAGGTCTCTACTAATGTGGTCATTCATGATAAAGTTGGTACTTCCTTGTTTCATATGGCACGATATGGGGGGGGGGGGATGGTCACTTTCCTTCAGGTGTCGTACAGTCAGTTACTACCTTCTATGACTTGCTGTAGTATTGATCGTTGGGTAGGGTTCTAAAAGTGGTATAGGAAATATTCTAGAACTGTGGAATATCAGGATTTTTACTTAACCTTAAAGGTTCTGATCAAACTTTAAATCTTTCTTGGGGAAAGTCGCGGAGCTTTCGGACACTGATTTTACAGTGCAAGCATTTGTACTAGACTTGCAGCATTATTCACCGTAGTTAGTACTGACGAAAAGGCTTCTTTTATGTTCATAAAAGCTATGGTTATAAGAGTCCTACACAGCAAACACTCAACTTTCATTAGCTGCACTCAGTAGGACTCTCCTGACTATAAGTAAGGGTGCCCCTAAATGTTCGCAGCCGTATCAAGGACAGTAGTGAAGGTGAGCACTATCCTGCTTTAGTTCGCCCCCATATCATTAGCTTTACCAGTTATTCACCATGTTTTCCCCGTCATCCCAAACAACAAAAATGTTGAACAGTCTTACCATTCCTCTCGGGCAAGTGCTATAAATACGCCGTCTCACCAGCCTCCCTAAAGCACTACTCTGGGAAAACTTGCTCCAAAAAGAGAAAGAATGAATATCTCAGCTACGATTACTGAAACACCCTTCATGGGAAGAGTCACAGGAGGAAATGATCTTCTTGCTGAAGTCCTCCATATTGCGTTTACCACCAGGAGTGAAGTAGAGTCGGATGAGAGTTTGGGGAAGGTGCGTCAGGCTGAGGTTAGAATAAAAGGAGGCAAAGCAACTGGGATAAATGGGATTTAGACAGAAATGTTAAGAGCAAGTGGGGATATACTTTTGGAGTGGTTGGTGCATTTATTTATTATGTCATGAAAGGTATTAGCAGAGAACACGCATAGTTCCCTTTTATAAGGGTAATTGAGACATAGATTGTAAGATTTATATTCGAAAAATCTAGCTGAGAATACCGGGTAAAGTGTATGGTAGAGTTATTAATGAATTGTAGGTAATCAGAGAGTGTTGAGGCACATACGCAACATATGGGAATCTTTATTGAGGAAACGTTTCTCCACAGTGGCTTCATCAGTCCAGTACAAAGTAGAAAGGTGTAAGGAGAGGAGGAGTTTGAGGTAATCAGTCCCTCAGCCTGAAGTCGATGTGTTCAGTCCATCAATCCTGTGGAATGTACAGCATAAGGCCGTAGAAGTGGTTTATATACTGTAGTCAGGTCTAGTCTAAGTCTTCGTCCAAAGGTTGGACAAGTTTTGAAGAATTCTTTGTATCAAGATCCCATTTATTTGAGAATGGTTCTACGAGATATGAGTTTAACCAGAGAACTGCCTGAGGTTTAAAGGTGGGTAGTGCATTGAGGCATCTGAGGAGACAAAGAATTGAAAACAAAAAATGGGAATGTACCGGAGTATAGGTGTGAAGTATGGATTTTGAATATTGCAGCGATGAGGAGGCTGGAAGCAGCAGATATCTCGTGTTTGAGGGCAACGTTTGATGTTAATATTATGCAGAGAATTAGGAGTATAGAGACCAGGATGAAGTGTGGAATTATCAGAAGTATGTTTGAGAGAGCTGAGAATGGGTTGCCTATGTCCATCATATCAATTCTTCATATTCTGATTCCACTCCAGCGCTGTATAGCCCTTGTGGCTTAGCGCTTCTTTTTTATTATAATAATAATCTGATTCCACTCACGTCATGCTACACAGTCTGCCCATGTTCGCCATGTCATTTAGGGTTTAATGCTGATCAGACAAGACATTAATTAGTTATTACATGGTAAACAATTTGCTTAATAAAAGTGGAAAAATGAAATTTACACAGCTGAAAGGGTGTGACAAACTGTCTTAACAATGGCCATTAGTAGTAAAAGTCTGAAACTAATCAGAAAAGGCAATCTTCAGTAATTGACCTCATTCTGACAAATTCAATTTTTAATGTATTTGAATGAAAAAAATCAAATTTGCGTCATCAGCCTTACTGTAGATTGCAATAATATTCTAAAGACAAAAAATAAATATCAATATAGGAGCCTTTGAACCAAGTGAGAGAGTAATTGTGGTAGGGGACTTGAATGCTAAAGTAGGAGAAACTTTTAGAGAGGGTGTGGTAGGTAAGTTTGGGGTGCCAGGTGTAAATGATAATGGGAGCCCTTTGATTGAACTTTGTATAGAAAGGGGTTTAGTTATAGGTAATACATATTTTAAGAAAAAGAGGATAAATAAGTATACACGATATGATGTAGGGCGAAATGACAGTAGTTTGTTGGATTATGTATTGGTAGATAAAAGACTGTTGAGTAGACTTCAGGATGTACATGTTTATAGAGGGGCCACAGATATATCAGATCACTTTCTAGTTGTAGCTACACTGAGAGTAAAAGGTAGATGGGATACAAGGAGAATAGAAGCATCAGGGAAGAGAGAGGTGAAGGTTTATAAACTAAAAGAGGAGGCAGTTAGGGTAAGATATAAACAGCTATTGGAGGATAGATGGGCTAATGAGAGCATAGGTAATGGGGTCGAAGAGGTATGGGGTAGGTTTAAAAATGTAGTGTTAGAGTGTTCAGCAGAAGTTTGTGGTTACAGGAAAGTGGGTGCAGGAGGGAAGAGGAGCGATTGGTGGAATGATGATGTAAAGAGAGTAGTAAGGGAGAAAAAGTTAGCATATGAGAAGTTTTTACAAAGTAGAAGTGATGCAAGGAGGGAAGAGTATATGGAGAAAAAGAGAGAGGTTAAGAGAGTGGTGAAGCAATGTAAAAAGAGAGCAAATGAGAGAGTGGGTGAGATGTTATCAACAAATTTTGTTGAAAATAAGAAAAAGTTTTGGAGTGAGATTAACAAGTTAAGAAAGCCTAGAGAACAAATGGATTTGTCAGTTAAAAATAGGAGAGGAGAGTTATTAAATGGAGAGTTAGAGGTATTGGGAAGATGGAAGGAATATTTTGAGGAATTGTTAAATGTTGATGAAGATAGGGAAGCTGTGATTTCGTGTATAGGGCAAGGAGGAATAACATCTTGTAGGAGTGAGGAAGAGCCAGTTGTGAGTGTGGGGGAAGTTCGTGAGGCAGTAGGTAAAATGAAAGGGGGTAAGGCAGCCGGGATTGATGGGATAAAGATAGAAATGTTAAAAGCAGGTGGGGATATAGTTTTGGAGTGGTTGGTGCAATTGTTTAATAAATGTATGGAAGAGGGTAAGGTACCTAGGGATTGGCAGAGAGCATGCATAGTTCCTTTGTATAAAGGCAAAGGGGATAAAAGAGAGTGCAAAAATTATAGGGGGATAAGTCTGTTGAGTGTACCTGGTAAAGTGTATGGTAGAGTTATAATTGAAAGAATTAAGAGTAAGACGGAGAATAGGATAGCAGATGAACAAGGAGGCTTTAGGAAAGGTAGGGGGTGTGTGGACCAGGTGTTTACAGTGAAACATATAAGTGAACAGTATTTAGATAAGGCTAAAGAGGTCTTTGTGGCATTTATGGATTTGGAAAAGGCGTATGACAGGGTGGATAGGGGGGCAATGTGGCAGATGTTGCAAGTGTATGGTGTAGGAGGTAGGTTACTGAAAGCAGTGAAGAGTTTTTACGAGGATAGTGAGGCTCAAGTTAGAGTATGTAGGAAAGAGGGAAATTTTTTCCCAGTAAAAGTAGGCCTTAGACAAGGATGTGTGATGTCACCGTGGTTGTTTAATATATTTATAGATGGGGTTGTAAGAGAAGTAAATGCGAGGGTCTTGGCAAGAGGCGTGGAGTTAAAAGATAAAGAATCACACACAAAGTGGGAGTTGTCACAGCTGCTCTTTGCTGATGACACTGTGCTCTTGGGAGATTCTGAAGAGAAGTTGCAGAGATTGGTGGATGAATTTGGTAGGGTGTGCAAAAGAAGAAAATTAAAGGTGAATACAGGAAAGAGTAAGGTTATGAGGATAACAAAAAGATTAGGTGATGAAAGATTGAATATCAGATTGGAGGGAGAGAGTATGGAGGAGGTGAACGTATTCAGATATTTGGGAGTGGACGTGTCAGCGGATGGGTCTATGAAAGATGAGGTGAATCATAGAATTGATGAGGGAAAAAGAGTGAGTGGTGCACTTAGGAGTCTGTGGAGACAAAGAACTTTGTCCTTGGAGGCAAAGAGGGGAATGTATGAGAGTATAGTTTTACCAACGCTCTTATATGGGTGTGAAGCGTGGGTGATGAATGTTGCAGCGAGGAGAAGGCTGGAGGCAGTGGAGATGTCATGTCTGAGGGCAATGTGTGGTGTGAATATAATGCAGAGAATTCGTAGTTTGGAAGTTAGGAGGAGGTGCGGGATTACCAAAACTGTTGTCCAGAGGGCTGAGGAAGGGTTGTTGAGGTGGTTCGGACATGTAGAGAGAATGGAGCGAAACAGAATGACTTCAAGAGTGTATCAGTCTGTAGTGGAAGGAAGGCGGGGTAGGGGTCGGCCTAGGAAGGGTTGGAGGGAGGGGGTAAAGGAGGTTTTGTGTGCGAGGGGCTTGGACTTCCAGCAGGCATGCGTGAGCGTGTTTGATAGGAGTGAATGGAGACAAATGGTTTTTAATACTTGACGTGCTGTTGGAGTGTGAGCAAAGTAACATTTATGAAGGGATTCAGGGAAACCGGCAGGCCGGACTTGAGTCCTGGAGATGGGAAGTACAGTGCCTGCACTCTGAAGGAGGGGTGTTAATGTTGCAGTTTAAAAACTGTAGTGTAAAGCACCCTTCTGGCAAGACAGTGATGGAGTGAATGATGGTGAAAGTTTTTCTTTTTCGGGCCACCCTGCCTTGGTGGGAATCGGCCGGTGTGATAATAAAAAAAAAAAAATGAATTTTTTTCAATAAACTGACAAAGTAGGACTTATGTCAATCTGATAGTGAACATTGTGTTGTGGAAGCCACACAATTCGTGAAAATTTGAAGCCGACCAGATGAATCATTCGCCAGTTATGGCACAGATTCCAACGATTCCAAGATTTTTTTTAGCATTACATAAACAAATTTGTCTGCACATAAATGAAACTTAAAAGTCACTATCCTGAAGCCGTTCAGAAGAGGCAAACTAAAATTAATTGAACGTGATTTAAGGACAATAAAAATTTCATATCATTTTACATATAAAATCGCCAAATCTGGACCTACACGTTTGAATTTCACGCAGTCGTATTTTTCGGAGCCATTTTGAACATATGAAGCTGCACCACTAAGGATTTTGGAAGTTATCCTTGGTGTCTAGGATGCTGGGGATGGGTTCAACAACTTTGATCCTACAGCCCGTGAACGTGCCAATTGTTCCAAGGATTTGGTCCTAATTACCGTACTCAGGTGTTGAAAATTTGAAGCCGATTGGATGAAGCAGCGTTCTCAAGTTATAAGCAAAATATAATCGAAAAGTGGAAGAAAAAGGAAACCTCTTAAAGGTCAACCTTCGGGAATACTTAATGACGTATTTTAATTTTATTGGTCTTTGCTCTTGATGACAGAACGAGGGTGGACGACAAGGGGTATATTTATACAGTGTATTTAAAGGCTTGCGAGCAAGCAGCACAATGAGGGCAAGATATGCACCCTGAGGGCTGTATTTATCTCAATATATAATGGCTAACAGTTTACTCTCAGAATTAGAAATTAAACCTTCCTTGCCTGGTGGTGAAATGGTTACCGTGAAGCCTTCGTGACCCAGGTGTTGTCAATGGGATTTAAATCCTATTAACCAGTAAACCAGCACGATCTATTGGACTCATTCAATGAGTGTCGGTCTTACTGTTTAGTCTCGTCTCCTGGCGCTACACTCTCGTTCACCGTTGGCCGACGTTATATTTCCCTAGTTTACTAAGTGTTCGATGTATGTCATAATATATTAGTGCTCAGTGTGTGAGCACTAATATATTAGTACAGTGTATTCATTGTCCCTAGCATCTTCTTGTGAGGATGATGAAGGTGTGGAGAAATTTTCTCCAGGAGGGGGGTATCAGCCCCCTTCAGCCCCTTTCAGCCCTTTCAGCCCTGAGGGGCCCAGCCCTCTCAGAAGGGGCAAGCGTCTTGTTTACTGCTACAGTGAGTAATTGATCGCAGATGCAGTACGAGTATGCGACGTGGTCAAGCGACCGCTGCTCCTTGCAGTCCAGTGTTGCAGAGTGTATTTTAATAAGAGACAGTACATCTCTTACTTTAGCAGGACAATTAAGGAAAATCCTGCTCCCACTTTATTACCATGGTAAAGATAGTGCATATTGTTGTCTATGCTTAAGACACCAAGAATCAAACATTCTCCTTTGCTTCATCGAGGAAGTGGCAAGGAAGCAAAAGTACTAGGTCAGCTTTTCCTTTGTGCTGGGGGCAGTGACGGCGTGGGGCGTTGTGGCGTCTTCAGATTACTTTTGACTCTACTGAGAGTGACACTGATGCCAGGATAACCAACAAAGAACGATCTGTGTGTTAGTGTGAACAAAGTGTCTCATAAAACACAATAAACACTTAAGAGAAGTGTGATCAGCTTCCTTAGTGATAAGATTGTGAACAATAAAGACAAATCTTGTGGAACATAGTGTACCAGTGTGCGTTTTCCTAGACTATGGAAGACGTGGACATCCAAGGACACTTCAGCTTCTATCAAGTCACCGATACCTGTCGAAGGTGTGAAGAACACCATAGCTCACGCTACAAGAGCAAGGTAGGTTACGAATTTCTTGTAGTACAGGGGACTGCGCAGTTCTTGAGTTGCAAGGAGTTTGTAATCAACCTATAGTCGGCAGTTAGGTGCGGACTTTTGAGACCACACAAGTTTGTCAGCCATCAGTGAATGAAATATGCTGACATAACAACCCCTAGGGGTAAATTATTGTTTACATAATATGATCTACTCCAGCCCATTGAGAGATGATCATGACAACAATTCAAGACCTCGTCTGCAGGGGCGGCTGTGTAGACGATTTGCTGTCTTTTATCAGCTAAGTGTTCCCTACATTTAAATTTATAAATAACAAGCTTAGCTGGTAATTCCCATTTCTCAACATTTTGGTCCTTCGAACCAGATAAAGGCCACACTGTGCTCCAGATATGTTGTACTACAGTGTACAAATAACCTACGAGCCAAGATCCTTCGAAAAAAGCTGTAAAACTAGTGTTTTACAATATAATCAGTATATATGAGTCCCTCCAGACTCAATCACAGAGAATGGGCAGCCAAAAGAAAACGGGCACTCATGCAGCGTTCACCCAAAGAAAATGGGAGCTGAGTGACTCACCCAACAAGAAAATGGGGGATGGCACCCGGCATCCACTGCTCCAATCTCAAAATTCGCTGACTACGACAATGACAACCCAACTGATGTTCAGTTTATTTGAGTGTATATACACATAGTGTTTATAATGTTTATAGACAGAAATTAAGAGACAAGATTGTGTTAAAGTTTGTTTCTTATAGATCTACCTGTTATATTAAAGGAACCTATATATATAAATTTAAGCTTTTATTATTAACAGTGACATTTATATATGTGTAAGAAATATTCACGTGTGATTTACAGTTATACAATGACATTTATAGTGTATAGTGAATGAAGTGTATAACATCGTTATTTACGATTAATCATCGTGGTCAGGCTGACACAGCAAACTCAAGCCATAAACACCAGCCATATGTACTCTGTACCCTTCATGGTTATTGACCCTGAGGTTAAGCTTAGTAGGTCAGTAGTGTCTGACTAGATTATTGCTGACTTAAGCATAACAAAAACTCAGCTGTTTATAGCAGTACAGTGATTTTTAAACACTCTAAGTGTGGTGCTGGAATTTTCAGTATACCATTAAAATGGCTTGTTTGAAAACTCAGTTTCACTCTTTACAGACTAAGATTACACAATTAGAAAATCTAATTTCAGTCTGTATAGGATTAACTCGAGATACAAACATAGATTTTGATGATCTTGAGGTCAAATTTGAATTACTTACACAACGTCTGGAAATAATTAATTCAGACTATACACATTATGAAAAGAATTTTCTTGAATCAGACCCATCTGAGGATGAAATTAAAAATGTTTTGGATACTTATAGTAATCAACAATTAAGGTGGACAGGAGTACAGGCTATCTGCCGCAAAACTCTGTCACAGAGACCTACTTTAACTAGTGGTCAAACACCTGTTACACCTGTAACAACAACAAGTGTTCCATTACCAAGCTTACCTACATTGTCATTACCTATTTTCCAAGGTCATAATTATGAAGAATTCATTAGTGGTTTTCAATCCACAGTAAATTCACGAACTGACATAGATGAGATTGCTAAGTTCAATTATCTTAAATGTCTTGTGAAGGGAGAAGCCTATGAACTGATTAAGTCATTTCCGGTGGTTAAAGGTAATTATCAAATAGCCTTACGTGTCTTAGCAGACAATTAATTTGATGCTGACAAGGCCAGAGTTAGACATGCAGTCTTAATATCAAGTTTGAAGCCTCCCAAACATTGTTTTTCAGACTTACAGGCATTTAGAATCACATTAGACAATAGTCTCAGATCTCTAGGTGCTAAATATGACCTAAGGCAATGTGATTGGTTTATCAGTGGTATTGTACAAGACAAGTTGTCACCACAAACTATTGAACGATTAAATATTATGTTCAATAAACGCTATTTCACTTGTGAAGAAATTAGCAATGGTTTACAAACAATAGTTTCATGCATGCAAGCAACGAGACAAGATGAAACATCCACAAATCTGGTGGATAATAAACCTTCAACTCAGTATAAAAAGAGTATAACTACTCCCACTAAAACACAGAATGGGAAACCCCATATAGGCATTTATCAAGCTGTGAATACAACAGACAGTAAACAAACTGTCGCACATAAACGTACTCCAAAATGTGTACTTTGTGATGGAACACATTGGGCACAGTATTGTAGTCAATGCACATCAATGGAGGCACGTAAACAACGTGTTCATCAGCTGAAAAGATGCATCAAGTGTTTAGGTGAACACAAGGGAAGAAAATGCTCACTGAAGAAATGTTTTAAATGCCAGGGTATGCATCATACAGCATTATGCCCAAATATTTTTGCTGAACAGCAGCTGACTTCCACAGAATCAGGAAGTCAACAAGCAACAGCATTAAATGTGAGAGATAAGTTTAAAGCAACTGCTCTCCCGATAGCTCGAGTTGAGTTATCTAATAGATTACACAAAACCAGTGTGCTAACACTATTTGATCAAGGCTCACAAAGGTCCTTCATAAGAAGAACAGTGTTGCAGAAACTGAATAAACAACCCTATGCGAAAATACAGTTAGATATAGCTGGTTTTTTCCACAATTCTGGTAAACAGACATATGACCTAGCCAGAATCACTGTTGGTCTAGGAAACAGGAAAAAGACAGTAGAAGCTGTGGTAGTAGATGATTTGCCTAAGTCTGTGCAGATCCAGGGATTAAAAGAAACAGTTGCAGCACTGAAAGCAGCTAAGGTCAAGTTAGCCTGTCCTGACATACAGACGGACACTATTAGTCCAATTGATTTAATCATTGGAAGTGATTATTATCACTGTTTTGTGCAAAATATAGTAAGTAAACATGATGTTCACTTGCTGAAAACAGCAGGAGGCCACATGATATGTGGTCCCATTCCCTCTCAAAGTGGGAAAGAAGCTGATATTGATTCAGTGGAAAATGTACTAGTTACGAGAATAACCGCTGATCATGTACCACAGCAAAAATTATCATTACTGGAAGAAATGAATGAACCAGTTGATAAGTTGTGGGATTTAGATGCGATAGGTATTGATGTAAATAAACCAAGCCCACAAGAGTCTCAGACTTATAACCAATATTTGGACACTGTCAAATATAAAGATGGACAGTATTGGGTTAGGTTACCATGGAAATTAAATCCACCACATCTACCTAGCAATTATCGCATGGCTTTCGGACAAATGAAAGCACAAATACATGAGCTCAGGAAGAATCCAGAGCTACTGACTGTTTATGATAATATCATACAAGAACAGTTGGACAATAAATTCATTGAGGAAATTGTCGAAGATAAGTTGAAGACAGAAGCTCATTATCTCCCGCACCATGGAGTCAGAAAAGATTCTGAAACCACTCCACTACATGTTGTATATAATTGCAGTGCACGTGCAAATAAAGATGTAGCAAGTCTTAATGATTGTCTGATGACCGGACGCTCACTAACTGAGAAGCTTGGAGACGTGCTTATGAAATTTCGCACAAACCCATATGTCTACACGGCTGATATTTCCAAGGCTTTCTTAAGAGTAGGACTACAAGAAATAGATAGAGATTATACTCGATTCTTGTGGCCTGAAAATCCACATGATCCTCAAAGTCCTGTGAAAACTTATCGTTTCAAATCAGTATTATTTGGTGCAACATCCTCTCCATTCTTACTAGATGTGAGGGAAAAGTTCAATAGATAGGAGTAGTGAGGGAATATATAGTAACAATAGTTTCATTGCCGGCTACTTGTTAAGGTAGGGTAAGTCAAGCTCCTGCTATTCCCGCCTTTTTTCCTCCACCCCTAAAGTGATAGTTTGTTTGCCGGCTGCTTGTTAACATAGGGTCAGTCTAGCTCCCACTATCCCTTCCCCTCCCTCTTCCCCCCCCCCGAAAGGTGACGTGTGGGGCTCTGGTCAAACAGTAAATCACTCGACTCACAGCTCCCAACACTACTCTTGGATGACAGAGAGGGTCACCTGTCAATCAACGAGAAAAACTGAAGGAGACGGACTAACGTCCTGGAGACGTCCCATATTGGATTTACTTGCCTGTGCACTTGTATGAAGAATCAGGACATAACCCCTCATCATTACAGCGGTCAAGAACCTGATCTCCTGTCATCGGGAAAGATTACTTACGGCCACTAGAACGATCCAGTGGGTTGTCACCAACAACTGCGACCCCCCCCCCACATCATCAGCAACGGCTTCTATTGCAACAATACGCAGTGTCACCAACACCAGACACCCAAGTTTTTAGCGTTGAATTCAGATAGCATTTATATTTTTAATTTTTCATTTTCTTTCATGTAGGATCAGTATTTCATATTTAAGTGTTTTATATTTCATATTTCCTAAATAATAAAGTGTTTATATTTGTCAGTTTTTGTTCTTTTTCTATTCATTAATTTTCCTGAGGAGGAGCCAGCCTGAGTAATACTGACTGAAGTTGTTACAGGGCTGAGTAAGCCTTCACAAGTGGCGACCTTGCCAGGATCAACTCTACTGAATCAAGATTCAACTCCATCTCGAATCTACCATTGGAACTTCAGCGCCGCATACCACAGACGGTTACCACCAGCCATGAGTAATCATTCTCTATGGTAGGACTACAGTACAGGTATTTAAAAGATTTGGTGATTGTTATAGTCTCAATTTATTGTAAGTCAAGTCAGGCAGGATATAATAGTTAATTCTGCCACCTTTCTTGTGAGCTTGAAACACTTTGGAGGATTAGACTCTAGGGACCCGAGATTTTCCAGTGACAATCTGTTTCATTGAGCTCTTTATTATATCAAGGGAACTGTCATAGGACACTCTTGATTTGTTGGTGAGAAGATTGGATTGTCAATGACCCCATTCTACTTACTGTTTGCTCGGAGCCAGCATAGAACCCTTCGTTTTCATTAATACATATTGTTTAATTAAAACAGGGATCGAGCCCTCTGGTTTATTTACAGTTTGAGCAGAGCAGGAATTGAACCCTCCGTTTTCTTTAATACCGGTTTCATTTTCCCCTGGTAGTTTAAGTTATTCTTGCAAATATGGAGGAATACCAGTTTTGGATGAATGCTGGTAGTAAGTTAGGAATAACAGGGAAAAATTTAGAATCTTTCATTAGTGTTAAGATCCAGGAAAGACTTGAAAGAGAGGGAATAGAAAGAGAAAGAGAAGACAAAAAGGAGCGTGATAGACTTGATCGTGAGGAGAGAGCTAAAGTACGTGAAGAACAAGTTAAATTAAGGGAACTTGAGGAAAGAGCAAAGGATAGAAAAGTTGAGGAAAGAGCTAGAGAACATGAGTTGAGAGAGAGAGAAAAGGATCGCGAGCTCGAACAAGCTCGCCTTGAATTGGAGAATAAAAAGTTAACTTTTACACAACAGCAATTAGATGAAGGAGTATTGGAACAACGTGCAGCTAGTTCACATATTCCAACACCTAA
Organism: Cherax quadricarinatus; assembly: GCF_038502225.1. NCBI lineage: Eukaryota > Metazoa > Arthropoda > Malacostraca > Decapoda > Parastacidae > Cherax > Cherax quadricarinatus. The sequence goes on along the minus strand of NC_091330.1, from coordinate 25,085,776 downwards.
TTTACCTCCCTTCACAGAGGGGGAAGACATAACTTCATACATTATCAGGTTTGAAAATACCGCTACCCTCTGTGAATGGCCTGCTGACACCTGGGCTACCAGGTTAGGAATGTTATTTTCTGGTACCGCTTTGAATATCTATGCAACTTTGTCGCAGGATATCACATGTAATTATAACCTACTGAAGAAGGCAATCCTTAAAGCATATCAAAAAACCACTAATTCTTACAGGAAAGATTTCAGGTATGCCACCTTACAGCCTGGCCAGAACTTTCAGCAGCTACAGGTAACACTCTTTCGTTTGTTCGACTTTTGGATAGAGAGTTCAGGAATTGATCGCAGTTATGAATCTCTTAGAGACTTCATGGTTGCTGACCAGTTCCTGACAGCTCTTCCCCATCAGATACGAACATTCATCAGAGAACGTAACCTGATTAAAGCTGAGGAAGTTGCTGAGGCTGCTGACCTGTATGATGAGGCTGCTGAGCTGTATGCTGAGGCTCACAATTCCTATAAAGACCTAAAGGGATCGAACCCTAAGGGCAAGGGTTCATCAGACCTTAAGAAATCAAAGCCTCTAGTGGAAAGTAAAATGACTTCTTTTATTCCTGTTTGTCATTTGTGTGGTGTTAAGGGACATAAACGTCCAGATTGTCCTTCTAAGAAGGTCCAAAAAGTTGGAAGATGTTTTAAAGACTGTAATGACCAAGCACCCTTCTGTTCAGGAACAGTTAATGGACTTAATGTATCTACCATTTTACGAGACACTGGATGCACATGTATAGTCATTTCTGATAAGCTGTTCCCTAACCTTAAAGAAACTCATTCCTCTGCTATACTTTCAGACTACTTGGGCCGTACGGACACTTTTCCTACCATCCGTTGTTACATTAGGTCTAAATGGTTCACAGGTTGGTCTGAAGCCGTACTAGCTCCCATCACTTCTTGCTCCGTACTAATAGGTAATGTAAAAGGTGCCATTCTTCCTTCTGAGGTTGACCTTTCAGCACCAAAGATGGACATAAGTGTTTCAGATCCTCCTCCTGTAGAGTCAGAGAAGCCCTTCGAAAGTTCAGATGAGACAATGTCTCGCGAGATTCATGTGGGATTAAAAACCAGTGATGCTACTCTCGAAAGCAAGGAAGTAGGATCACCGGTTCACTTGTTAGATGAAATGAAGATATCACCTCCGATACCATAAATGTCTTGACTAGGGCTCAGACAAAAGCCCAGGCTTCTCCTACTGTCCATCCTTTGATTTTCCCTGACTTTAAGCCTTTAGATATATCGAAGGACTCCTTTGTCAAGTTACAACGTAATTGCCCTTCTCTTCATAATTGCCATAATGCCGCTAAACAAAATCAAGTGATCCAAAGGAAAAACTTTTCATATAAATTTGAATATATAAAAGGTATCTTGTACAAGTCAGTATTCAAATTAAATTCAGATGAGATAGACTATTCCATCTTAGTTGTTCCAAGTCAATGCAGAGAGACTGTTCTTAAAATGGCTCATGACCTGCCAGTGGCCGGACATTTCTCGCATCGTAAAACATTAAATAAAATTAGGGAAACCTATTTTTGGCCAAAAATGTCCTCAGATGTCACTACCTATTGTAGATCGTGTAAAGTTTGCCAACTGTCATCCTCCCGAGGTACCAGGCGAGTACCTATGGTCAAAAAGCCTATCTTTACGGTACCGTTTGAAAGAGTAGCTATTGACATCGTTGGTCCTTTATCTCCACTTTCATCTGGGGGACATAGATACATATTAACATTAGTTGATTATGCTTCGAGTTTCCCTGAAGCCGTTCCCTTAAAGACCATAACTACTACAGAGGTGGCTGAAGCCCTTTTGTCCATCTTCTCCAGAGTGGGCTTCCCTAGAGAAATTTTGTCTGACCGTGGGACACAATTCACATCTGACTTAATGCAACATCTCTACCAACTTCTAGGAGTGAAGCCTCTCTTCACCACACCCTATCATCCCAGCTGTAATGGGAGGATTGAGCACCAGCATTCGATTCTCAAGTCCATTTTAAGGAAACTTTGCTCCCTTAAACCTAAGGAGTGGCATCGTTACCTACCCTGTGCTTTGTTTGCCATGAGGGAAGTTCCCAGTGACTCTTTGGGGTTTTCACCTTTTGAACTTCTCTATGGTAGACAGGCCAGAGGCCCATTGTCCATCCTTCATGACTTATGGACTAATGAGGAGGTGAGTGCTGAGGTTCAGTCTTCTTACCAGTTTCTCCTTGACCTTAGATCCAAACTTGAGGAGACCTCTGACATAGTTTCGAAAAACCTAAGCTTGTCAATGGACCAGTACAAAACCTATTTTGACTCCAAAAGTCAGAGGAGAAGTTTTAAAGTAGGGGATGAAGTTGTGGTACTTTTGCCTATCAAGTCAAATAAATTATTAGTAGCATGGAAAGATCCATATAAAGTATTAAAAATTTGTGGGAAAGTTGACTACCTCATAGAAGTCAAGGGGAAACCTAAGCTTTATCATATCAACATTCTTAAGAAATATTACCGAAGAAATTCGGTTAACTGCCTTAATTACTTTGACTTAGTTTTTTCACACGAACTTGATACGACAACTGAAGAATGTAAGGTGTACATAATTGACACCTCTAACTTAGACTATGATGAAGAACTACATGACTTGGTGACTCTTGACCACTCGGGCGCAACCAACATTAATATTAATGAATCTTTGGATGACCATAAGAGACATGAACTACTTCAATGTGTGAGTAACTTTTCAGACGTCTTTACTGATATTCCAGGTGATACCTCCACGGTAGTCCATAAGATTGACTTAGTGACTGACAATCCTATCAAACGGAAATTATACCCAGTTCCAGTTCACTTAGGGATGCATTTGACCGAGAGGTAGACAAATTATTAAAACTAAAGATCATTGAACCTTCAGTATCTGCATATTGCTCACCAGTAGTCATGGTTAAGAAGGAGGATAATTCATATAGACTTGCTATTGACTTCAGAGGCCTTAATGCTATAACTCGGTGGGATGCTGAGCCTATGCCCTTAATAGATAGCGATCTACACAAATTTTATGACTCTTCCTTCTTTTCAGAGATTGATATTGCACAGGCATATCATCAAGTAATGTTAGATCCTTCTTCTAAGCAGTACACCACTTTTCCTACACACCAAGGACTGATGCAATATAGAACTATGCCCTTCGGTTTGGTAACTGCCTGTGCTACCTACGTGAGACTGGTGAGAAAGGTCTTGGGTAATATGCCAAATGTTTCAGTTTATTTTGATAACATTTACATAATGACATCCACGTGGGGTGAACATATCCAAACATTAACATCAGTTTTGCGTAGGTTACGCTCGCATGGCCTCACTGCCAAGCCGAAGAAATGCTTCATTGGGTATAACAAGATTAGATATCTTGGACTGATACTTTCTAATAACACTCTGCAGCCTCTCCCCAGTAAGATCAAAGCTTTATTAGAATTTAAATTCCCCAAAACCAAGAAGCTCATGCATAGTTTTCTTGGTTCTGTAAATTTTTATGCACGGTTTATCCCGAACCTTACTGATCTTACAGGCATCTTATCCGACTTCCTTAAAAAGTCTGTGAAGGAACCTCTTGAACTTTCCGACGTAGCTCGGGAAAAGTTTAATGAGATTAAAAGCATCTTTTCGAAAGACCCTATATTTAAGATTCCAGATATTAATAAAACATTTTGCTTAAGAACTGATGCCTACAATGCTGGCTTAGGTGTGGTGTTACTACAATACCATAATGGTACTCCCTTCCCTGTATGCTTCCTAAGCTGGAAACTCCTTCCCGCAGAAACGAGATACTCCACCATAGAAAAGGAATGTTTAGCCCTTGTGTGGGGTATCTCCGAACTTAAATTTTAGTTGCTGGGAAAAGAATTCATTTTAGAAACGGACCACAAACCTCTGATATACCTAGAAACTTTTAAGGGAACCAACAGTCGCCTCTTGAGGTGGACATTGGCACTCCAGGCTTTTAAGTTCCATATTATGTATATCAATGGTTCATCCAATTATTTCTCTGACTGGATAAGTCGTGACAGTCAGTAGAAGATTTCTTGCCTTATGCGACTTCCACATGTTAGAACTTTTTCCTTACCTATTCTTCTTATACTCCTTGACTATATGTCTTAGTATGGGGGAGTGTGAGGGAAAAGTTCAATAGATAGGAGTAGCGAGGGAATATATAGTAACAATAGTTTCATTGCCGGCTACTTGTTAAGGTAGGGTAAGTCAAGCTCCCGCTATTCCTGCCTTTTTTCCCCCACCCCTAAAATGATAGTTTGTTTGCCGGCTGCTTGTTAACGTAGGGTCAGTCTAGCTCCCACTATCCCTTCCCCTCCCTCTTCCCCCCCTCCCCGAAAGGTGACGTGTGGGGCTCTGGTCAAACAGTAAATCACTCGACTCACAGCTCCCAACATTACTCTTGGATGACAGAGAGGGTCACCTGTCAATCAACGAGATAAACTGAAGGAGACGGACTAACGTCCTGGAGACGTCCCACATTGGATTTACTTGCCTGTGCACTTGTATGAAGAATCAGGACATAACCCCTCATCATTACAGCGGTCAAGAACCTGATCTCCTGTCATCGGGAAAGATTACTTAGGCCACTAGAACGAGCCAGTGGGTTGTCACCAACAACTGCGACCCCCCCCCACATCATCAGCAACGGCTTCTATTGCAACAATAGGCAGTGTCACCAACACCAGACACCCAAGTTTTTAGCGTTGAATTCAGATATCGTTTATATTTTTAATTTTTCATTTTCTTTCATGTAGGATCAGTATTTCATATTTAAGTGTTTTATATTTCATATTTCCTAAATAATAAAGTGTTTATATTTGTCAGTTTTTGTTCTTTTTCTATTCATTAATTTTCCTGAGGAGGAGCCAGCCTGAGTAATACTGACTGAAGTTGTTACAGGGCTGAGTAAGCCTTCACAATAGAAGCTATTCTAAATACACATTTGAAGAAATCTGAAAGTCCCTTCAAAGAAATCTTAAAGAAAAGTTTCTATGTGGACAATCTTCAAGATACTGTAAATAAAGAGGAAGATTTGAAATCCTTATACAGAGAAGCTGACAAGGAGATGAAAGAAGCAAATATGCCTCTAAGGATGTGGAATACAAATTCAATGCAATTACGGGAACTTATCAAGGAAGATTTCCCTGAAACTGAAATTCCTGATTGCAACAATATGCTGGGACTTAATTGGAACACACAGGAAGATACTTTGAGTCTCAAAAGGATAAACAATAAATCAAGCAGTACACTCACTAAATGTAGTTTACTGTCAGAGGTATCACAATGTTTTGATCCTCTAGGACAGTGGTTCCCAAACTGGGGGTAAATTACCCCCTGGGGGTAATTTAACCATTTTTGGGGGGTAATGGAGGGGTGACAGAAAAAAAGTTATGAATTCTGAAAATCAAGAAAACAATGCGGTACACGGTATGAGGATTATTGTTAACTTTGTCTTAGTATATAAAGTTGTAAAGTAAACCTATTATAAGTAAGTAATAAAGTTAAACCAAATAACAATAAACATCAAAAACTAATATACAGTATTAGAAAAGAAGAAATATATAGCTAAGTGTGTGGAAACCCAAAAGTATTTTGACAAGTATGCTTCAGGACAAAAGTCACTCAGTAGCCCAGATCGACCTGTCCAGTATGCGTCACTCACTTCCTGAGGCTGCCTCTGTTTCACACTGTCAGTTTATCTGTGAGCATCAGCCGAGGTAGACATAAGCTGGTATGTATGTGTACTGCCCTGTGCAGTATATAGTTAGTATTTACCCACTGTTACTGTGAATTTGTAGCTATTATTAATTTTATATATAATGTATGTGTGGTTCTTACGTTTTCAATGGTTTTGCTAGGATTAGCCGAGTATGCGAGGCTGTATACGTTCACGTTTAGCCATATATATCAATAATAACAACATTTTGTGAAAGGGGTAACATGCTTTATGTGGCATGTTAAATTGGGTAACAAGCTGAAAAAGTTTGGGAACCACTGCTCTAGGGCTTGTCTCACCAATTACCATAAAGGGTAAAATACTTATGCAAGATGCATGGAAGCTCAAAATTGGATGGGATGAGAACTTGCCTCTAGAAATGAGTCCGGGGAGTTTAAGCAACTTCATCAAATTAAATTTCCGAGACAAATAGGTCAAGAGGGAAACAATTACACATTATATGTGTTCTGTGATGCGTCAACCAGAGGTTATGGCGCTGTAGCTTACATGAGTAATGCTGAAGAAGTACACTAATTACTTCAAAGGCCAGGGTAGCACCCTTGAAGGTCAGAACAGTACCACAATTGGAACTGACAGCACTCTATGTAGGTACAAAATTAGCTGTTTATCTCAACAAAGTACTTGATCATCTCACTATTGAAAAAACCGTGATCTGGAGTGATAATTAAGCAGTTCTCCAGTGGTTAAGGAATAATAAGAGTAAGCTGGTCTATGTACAGAACAGAGTAGCAGAAATAAAAGAGATGCAGAGAGATTATCTCTTTCTCCACGTCTCTACCCAAGAGAATCCAGCTGACATGTTGTCACGTGGTGTCCCACTCAAGAAATTTGTGGATAATAAATTATGGCTCCACGGACCGCACTGGCTCTCTAATGAAAATAACTGGCCTCAACAAAAAGCTCACATTATGCCAGAAGAAACAGTCTGCTTGAACACAGCAGAAATAAGTTGTGTGAATACTGCAGACACAACAGAAAGAGTCATTGATGGATCTAAATACTCACCTTTGGGTAGACTCTTAAGAGTTACAGCTCTTGTCTTTAAATTCATTAAAGGAATAAAACCTGATTATGAATGTCTTGAACCCATTAAATACTGGGTGAAACTAATACAGAAAGATGTTTTCTCTACAGAATATAAATTTCTAGAAACACAAGATAAATCCCCAAAGAAACCTGTCATGATTAATTCTTTATAACTTTATCTCGACTCAGAAAAGATTATAAGATGTCGAGGAAGAATTCATAATTCTTCACTACTTAAAGAAGCCATACATCCAATATAGATCCCCAAGAATCATTGGCTAACAAAATTGATTGTGCAAAACGCCCACAGTAACGTGTTACATGGTGGGGTAGCTGACACACTTTGTCATATACGACAATCCTACTGGATACCTCAAGGTTGACAAAGTGTGACAAAACAAATAAAGGACTGTATTACTTGTCGTCACTACGATATGCGAGTATGTCAGTATCCAGGTCCACCTCCATATCCCTATGAAAGAGGTGACAGGTGTAGATTACACTGGACCAATAATTTTAACCAAAACAGTTGACAAAGTTCCCATCAAGGTGTACATCTGTTTGTTCACTTGTGCTACAACTAGAGCAGTACATCTAGAAGTAGCCACTGACATGTCTGCTGAAACCTTTATCAAATTATTCAGAAGGTTTGCAGCCAGAAGGGCATGTCCCAGACTGATGATTTCAGATAATGCAACGAACTTTGTTGCTGGTGCTGCTTATATAAGCAAGATCTTTGATCAACCAGAAGTACAACAGATGCTGAATCAACGCAGTTGTCGTTGGAGATACATTCCTCCTAAATCTCCATGGCACGGCGGATTTTATGAAAGAATGATCGGCATTGTAAAACGTTGTTTAAGGAAGACTCTTCATCGTCAAAGAATCGACTTAGAAGAATTCCGTACAGTTGTGACTGAGATAGAAAATAGAGTCAACAACAGACCTCTAACTTATGTTACCGATGATCTAGACAATTTAGAAGTGTTAAGTCCATCTCACTTACTCCATGGCAGAAGGTTCGAACCTGTTCCTCCCATGAATGATAAAGAAATCATAGAGGATCCTACTTATTTCGAACCTGAACAACTCAGACGTAAATTCAAACACCTTAATAAAGTGTTTGAACGTTGGGAGAAAATTTGGCTAGAAGACTATCTCACCTCATTGAGAGAACACTTCTATGGAGCTGATGTTCCTGAAAATCATAAGTCCTTAAGACCTGGTGACATAGTGATTATTGACAATGATGGTCCGAGGTCCCAATGGCCACTTGGAAAAATTGTGACCATATATCCTGATGCAAATGGAATCATCAGGACAGTTGATGTTTTAAGCAAAGGTGTAGTGAATAAGCGGACAATAAATAAACTAGTACCGTTAGAATTACACAGTGTTGAAAACAAAATTAGTGATTCTCCAGAAACCACACAGACTAAAGCTGTTCAGAAAAGACAAGCAGCAGTGGTGGCGAGTGAGAAAATCAAATTAATGTTAAGTGATGAATAGTTCACCTGCAGCAAATCTCCGCTGCCCCCCAGTGTGGAGAAATTTTCTCCAGGAGGGGGCTATCAGCCCCCTTCAGCCCCTTTCAGCCCTTTCAGCCCTGAGGGACCCAGCCCTCTCAGAAGGGGCAAGTGTCTTGTTTACTGCTACAGTGAGTAATTGATCGCAGATGCAGTATGAGTATGCGACATGGTCAAGCGACCGCCGCTCCTTGCAGTCCAGTGTTGCAGAGTGTATTTTAATAAGAGACAGTACATCTCTTACTTTAGCAGGACAATTAAGGAAAATCCTGCTCCCACTTTATTACCATGGTAGAGATAGTGTATATTGTTGTCTATGCTTAAGACAGCAAGAATCAAACATTCTCCTTTGCTTCATCGAGGAAGTGGCAAGGAAGCAAAAGTACTAGGTCAGCTTTTCCTTTGTGCTGGGGGCAGTGACGGCGTGGGGCGTTGTGGCGTCTTCAGATTACTTTTGACTCTACTGAGAGTGACACTGACGCCAGGATAACCAACAAAGAACGATCTGTGCGTTAGTGTGAACAAAGTGTCTCACAAAACACAATAAACACTTAAGAGAAGTGTGATCAGCTTCTTTAGTGATAAGATTGTGAACAATAAAGACAAATCTTGTGGAACATAGTGTACCAGTGTGCGTATTCCTAGACTATGGAAGACGTGGACATCCAAGGACACTTCAGCTTCTATCAAATCACCGATACCTGTCGAAGGTGTGAAGAACACCATAGCTCACGCTACAAGAGCAAGGTAGGTTACGAATTTCTTGTAGTATGGGGTACTGCGCAGTTCTTGAGTCGCAAGGAGTTTGTAATCAACCTATAGTCGGCAGTTAGGTGCGGACTTTTGAGTCCACACAAGTAAGTTTGTCAGCCATCAGTGAATGAAATATGCTGACATAACACCCCCTAGGGGTAAATTACTGTTTACATAATATGATCTATTCCAGCCCATTGAGAGATGATCATGACAATTCAAGACCTCGTCTGCAGGGGCGGCTGTGTAGACGATTTGCTGTCTTTTATCAGCTAAGTGTTCCCTATATTTAAATTTGTAAATAATAAGCTTAGCTGGTAATTCCCATTTCTCAACAGAAGGTTTAATTGTAAGGGGAGTTATATGACGTTCAGGGTTGCTTTAAGGCCAGTACTTGAGAACTAGGTATTATGGGTAATCAACGTGTAAGAGTAGCCACGGATACCAGTGGCAACAGCAGTGTATTGTGGCCAAGGATACCAGTGGAAGCAGCAGCAGTGCATTTGTGGCCCGGGATACCAGTGGCAGCAGCAGCAGCAGCGTAATGTGGCCAGGGATACCAGTGGCAGCAGCAGCTGCACGGGGTTGTTCTAGCAGGTATTTGTACTAATAGATCAAAGGATTGTAAGTCTTTCAACTTGGGGTGATAATCTTACTCCAACGACGCTACCACCACCCTTCCACCACCATCCACACTACTACCACCGTCAATGCTACCAACACCACCACCATCAATACTACTGCCACCGTCCATGCTACCAACACCACTTCACCACCATCAATGGTACCAACACCACTCCACCACCATTAATGCTAATATAAACACTCCACCATCACCATCCACCACCTCTAGAACTACCATTACAGTCACTAGCCAACAATACTACCACTACCACCTTACCATTAATACCATTATTTTCATTACCCTTACCACCGCCAATACTACCACCATCGCTACCTTTACCACGACCATCATCTCTACCACCACTCATCCGCACGACCCTCCCAACGCGACAACCACCAGTTATATGGCTATCTCTAACGTGCTAATTGACTACTTGAATTTAATTCGAGTGGGGAAGTTCTCTTCATTAGTTCTCAAGTAGATGGTGAGTGCTGAAGAGTGCTAACTGCTTCACACGAGCCTCAGCAGCAGTTACTAAGCAACGAGATGAGTCAACACTTCACCTTTCCTCAACCACTAGGTTGCTTGTTTTGTTAATGGCGTTTAGAGCTTATCGCCTACCCGATGATCATTAAGGCTACTTGACACCAGTTCTCCATCAGTCAAGAATACTTTGATGCCTAAAATAGGGATTTAAGTGATCTTACAGCATATGTACACTGAGAGGTACACAACTTGAAGTGTCAATTCTGTGTCTCGACCAGGTATGTCTGATAGGAAATAAAAACTGCAGCACTTGTTTCCTCCACCGGTTCAGAGATATATTGCAAAAAGGAGCAGTAAAACTGTTATTAGGATAAATAATAATTCAAAGAGACATGAAGAAAAGACAGAGGTTGTAAAGACTAGTTTTTATGGGACAATGTTTTGCGCTGTGCAGACCTCTATCAGGTCATTGACCGAAAAAAGTTGTTTTACAGTGTTTTTTCTTAACTATTGTTGGAAGTGATCCATTTGAATTCAGACAGTGAGATCATATATTGCAACCAATGGTACCAGGCTATGCTTCAAGTGAGCTAATGAAACAATGTATCTAGCCAACCCGTGAGAGAAGGTGCAACATTAACCAATCAACGCATTTTGTCACAAGTTGTTTCATCCAGTAAGGGTCGTTGTCAGAAGTTTTTTCATCCAATGAAGGTTTTTGCCACTCGTGACCTCAGCCAATGAGCGTCCCTGTTTGTTTAGGATGTAAGCAGATGTTGATTATGATGCGGATTTAGGGGGAAAATGGCAATGATCCTCATCTGGAGGTAAGAATGGTTAATAGCTTATACTTGCTACCCATTCACTTAGCCACCAGTAATGATATTGTTATGTTGTATCATTATTATTATTAATATTAATATTAATATTTTGAGTCACTAATTCGTAATGACACCACTGTAAACGCTTCACCTCACAGAAGGTTCGATCCCACAGCAAGCAGTTCTCGCTCACTGGTCTCTTAGATGTACAACTGCCATGCCAATACATTCAGCTCTGCAGCCACAACTGATACTTGTGGAGAATTCAACGTTTTCTGGTGCTTCTCAGCTGCCGCCTTGCCAGATGAGCTGCTGTGGTTTTTAATAGCTTATTTGTGTTTACATACAGGTTCTTGATAGGCTTATGTAACCTAAGCTAATTTAACATTACTTGAAAATAAGAAAAAATATTAGTTTACTGAGAGCATTCAGAAGATGACATTGGAAATCGTTGAAGAATGTCAAACTGTGCGATGATCTCCGCAAGTAAAACGGCTTCTGGTAAACTCTGTCCACATGCACCAACTCATCCTCTTAATAATCTAGTGAGTTAACGTCAATAAATGGTTTCTGTGATGCAGGCTGGATACAAGCACCAAACATTCACAGATCATGTGCACATTCTTGTGGTTCATATTAAGAAATTAACTCTAGAACAATTGTGGCGCCTGTGGCGGCCATATTGGATTTCAAGATCAATCACTTAAAGTTATTCTCTATAAGGATTACAATGCGGGGTTTACAGATTTTGGATATTGTGTGGTTTACATGTTTTAAAATGCTAATTACAGAGTGGGCCACTAGGACACCTAGCATGGCTAGGCATTTCGGGCAGACTTAGATTAATTCTAAACTGTAAATTATTACAGATTATGGTATTAAGGCTAAGTGACTACATCATAGTTTGTAATGTGAATGCTTTTGTTTTGGCACAATACATAGTGTCTATATTGGAGTATCATAGGCAAACTTATGACTAGTTAGGGTTCATTATTTTAAGATTAAGATTCGTATTTCTGTGTTTATAGTCGATGGGTGAGTGAGTGTAAGTGTGAACCACAAGGTGGTTATCATGTAGTTAGTTGTCGGGGTGTATTAGGGAGATAAGATGTTTTCTAACTGTAGTTTTGAAAGTGATGAATGTGTCTGCAGTTCTAGAGTTATCAGGAAGGGTGTTCCAGATTTTAGATCCTTTGACACACATTGAATTTTTGTAAAGGTTTAGTCGGACACGGGGAATGTCATAGAGATGTTTGTGTCTGGTGTTATGCCTGTGGTTCCTGTCACAACTATCAAGAAAGCGTTTTAGGTCAAGGTTAATATTGGAATTTAAGATCCTGTAGATGTAGATTGCACAGTAGTAAGTGTGGATGTTCTGAACAAGGAGTAAGCTTAGATCTATGAAGAGTGGGGGGGGGGTGTTGCCAGGGATGGGATTTAGTGATTATTCTTACTGCGTCTTTTTGTTGGGTTATTATTGGCTTTAGATGTGTTGCTGCAGTTGATCCCAAGCACAAATAGCATAGGTGAGGTATGGATAAATGAGTGAATGGTATAGTGTGAGAAGGGCAGTTTGCGGCACATAATATCGTATCTTGGAGAGGATCCCCACCGTTTTGGATACTTTTTTATGTGTTGAATATGGGTGCTGAAATTTATGTTGTCGAGATATAGACCTAGGAATTTGCCCTCATTATGTCTGGCAATTAGTGTTAAGTTGTGCAACACCTGCTCTGCTACCAAACATAATGTAGTAGGTTTTACCAGTGTTCAGTGTAAGTTTATTGGCTGTCATCCAAGTCAGAATTTTGAGCAGCTCCTCGTTGACAATGGTGTTGAGGGTGGCAAGATTAGGGTGGGAGATGACGTAAGTCGTGTCGTCAGCAAAGAGAATGGGTTTCAGGTGTTGGGATACGTTTGGAAGATCATTGATGTAAATGAGGAAGAGCAGGGGACACTTCCCTGCGGAACTCCAGTATCAAGTGGCCGTGTTGATGCTACTGTGTCTTTAATGGTAACATACTGATACCTATTAGTAAGGTAGGATTTGAAATATGCAAGCGCATGGCCTCTTATACCATAATGGTCAAGTTTGTGGAGTAGGATGCCGTGGCATACTGTGTCAAACGCTTTTCTTAGGTCAATAAAAATTCCTAGCGGATATTCCTTATTTTCCAATGCTGTGTAAAGCAGATCTAGCATTTTTACAATTGCATTATTAGTGCTCTTATTTTTCCTGAATCCAAATTGGCAGGGGTTGAGTATGTTTTGTGCCGTTGTAAATGAATATAGTCTCCTGTGCACAAGTTTCTCGAAGATTTTGGATAGCAATGGTATGTTTGATATTGGCCTATAGTTGCTAACGTCTGTAAGGTCACCACCTTTATGTATTGGTGTAACCCTTGCTATCTTGAGTAGTGTCGGGAAAGTGCTAGTTTCTAGTGACTTGTTAAAAAGTAATGTAATAGCATGCGAAAGGACATGGCGACTAGCTGAAAAATGGAAAAAATGAATTGTTTAAAGTTGACTTAATTTTAATTTATGAACTTCAAACCCCTTGAAGCTTCCTGAATTAACTAAAATATTAACACATAATCGGAACACAAGTGAATGTTCTCAAATGTAAGAGAGCAATCTCTTATTAAAGTCTACACATGAAATTTTTCATTTTTCATTGCCGATTCATTTGTATGTCCTATGTTCCTAGGCCTACATCAACCAGCATCAACGATCAAGAACACCCCATTAGTATTTCCCCATCATCAAGGGTCAAGAACTTTCATCATCAAGGTACCCGTCTAGAACGTTGCTGTTATACAGATTAACCTTGTGGCAGTCAGGAAATGGTGCGTTAACGCTGCTAAAACTCCCCACCCTCTGTTAATATGCAAATGATGTTTGTTGCGCTGGTAAGAGAAAATTTGACACCTTGTTCAGGAAACTTTATCAAGATTAATTACATTTGCCTTTTCCTTCTAAGAACACCTGATCGACAAGTCAGTTTTTCTGCAGGATTTTACGTGATTTTCAATGCTTATCTTAGGTAGTGATAAGGAGGTAATGATAACGGTGGTCACGAGGACGTGGTGATGACAGTAGTGACGAGGTGGTGACGGGTGAGGAGGATGTAGTGGTGACGGTGGTGACGAGGACATGATGGTGAAAGTGGTGACAAGGACGTGGTGGTGACGACGAGTAAGTGGTAGTGACAATGGTGAAGAGAACGTGGTGGTGTCAGTGGTGACGACGATGTGGTGATGACTGCAGTAACGATGACGTGGTGGAGACTGCAGTAACGATGACGTGGTGGAGACTGCAGTAACGATGACGTGGTGGTGACTGCAGTAACGATGACGTGGTGGTGACTGCAGTAACGATGACGTGGTGGTGACTGTAGAGATGGTAGTAACGAGGACGTGCAGAGTCCATGTTTGTGGTACATATAGGCAAGGAACATGTGGAAAAAAATAAATGAGATGCGCTACTTTGACCATCACAAAAAAAGGCCGCGACCTCATGATCAAAAGAATGTCCTTCTTCCTCTAAACGTTTTCGTCCTGAAATGTGTTATACTTTAGTTCATGAAAGATAATGTTACTACACAACTGCCAGGCGCAAGATAATGTTACTATACAACTGCCAGGCGCATGATAATGTTACTACACAACTGCCAGGCGCAAGATAATGTTACTACACAACTGCCAGGCGCATGATAATGTTACTACACAACTGCCAGGCGCAAGATAATGTTACTATACAACTGCCAGGCGCATGATAATGTTACTACACAACTGCCAGGCGCAAGATAATGTTACTACACAACTGCCAGGCGCATGATAATGTTACTACACAACTGCCAGACGCAAGATAATGTTACTACACAACTGCCAGACGCAAGATAATGTTACTACACAACTGCCAGACGCAAGATAATGTTACTACACAACTGCCAGACGCATGATAATGTTACTACACAACTGCCAGGCGCATGATAATGTTAGTACACAACTGCCAGGCGCATGATAATGTTACTACACAACTGCCAGGCGCATGATAATGTTACTACACAAACTGCCAGGCACATGATAATGTTACTACACAAACTGCCAGGCACATGATAATGTTAGTACACAACTGCCAGGCACATGATAATGTTACTACACAAACTGCCAGGCACATGATAATGTTACGACACAAACTGCCAGGCACATGATAATGTTACGACACAAACTGCCAGGCACATAATGTTACTACACAAACTGCCAGGCACATAATGTTACTACACAAACTGCCTGGCACATGATAATGTTACGACACAAACAGCCAGACACATGATGTTACTACACAAACTGCCAGGCACATGATAATGTTACGACACAAACTGCCAGGCACATAATGTTACTACACAAACTGCCAGGCACATAATGTTACTACACAAACTGCCAGGCACATGATAATGTTGCTACACAATCTACCAGGCACATGATAATGTTACGAAACAAACTGCCAGGCACATAATGTTACTACACAAACTGCCAGGCACATGATAATGTTGCTACACAATCTACCAGGCACATGATAATGTTACGACACAAACTGCCAGGCACATAATGTTACTACACAAACTGCCAGGCACATGATAATGTTACTACACAAACTGCCAGGCGCATGATAATGTTACTACACAAACTGCCAGGCACATGATAATGTTACTACACAAACTGCCAGGCACATGATAATGTTACTACACAAACTGCCAGGCACATGATAATGTTGCTACACAAACTGCCAGGCACATGATAATGTTGCTACACAAACTGCCAGGCACATGATAATGTTGCTACACAAACTGCCGGGCACATGATAATGTTACTACACAAACTGCCAGGCACATGATAATGTTGCTACACAAACTGCCAGGCACATGATAATGTTACTACACAAACTGCCAGGCACATGATAATGTTGCTACACAAACTGCCAGGCACATGATAATGTTGCTACACAAACTGCCAGGCACATGATAATGTTGCTACACAAACTGCCAGGCACATGATAATGTTACGACACAAACTGCCAGGCACATGATAATGTTGCTACACAAACTGCCAGGCACATGATAATGTTACTGCACAACTGCCAGGCACATGATAATGTTACTACACAAACTGCCAGGCACATGATAATGTTACTACACAAACTGCCAGGCACATGATAATGCTACTACACAAACTGCCAGGCACATGATAATGTTACTACACAAACTGCCAGGCACATGATAATGCTACTACACAAACTGCCAGGCACATGATAATGCTACTACACAAACTGCCAGGCACATCATTGGAAATGGACCAGAAGATACAGCTCCCACAAATCATGGCAAACAAACTGATATACAGTCGACCCTCAACTAACGGCGGCATTAAGTAACGGCAGTTTCGTCTAACGGCGCTTTTTAGTGTAGAAAAAATGTCTTAACCAACGGCGAAAACCTTAACCAACGACGTTCATCCGGAACCTGTTGATGTGCGCCCAGCCACTCCAGGCATATATATATCTATATATATATATATATATATATATATATATATATATATATATATATATATATATATATATATATATATATATATATATATATATATATATCAACCACCGGAGTCATCATAGCATCAACAAGGGTTACCACAGCATCAAGAAAAATTCAAGCATCAAGAGCAGTGGTCACCTAAACATCAACAACAGGATTCACCATAGCATCAACATTGTTTACAAGCTGTTGCGGTCGGTTTCCAGGTGTGCCTCCCTGTTTCTAGTGCTTGTAACCGCTAAATAAGCCACCGTGGACCCCACGAAAGCTTCTAGAGCGAACCCTTTAGTAAAGGATGTGAGAAACACGAAAGAATTCAAGTAAGTTTGTAGAAAAATACGAAAGTGGTGGTGGTAGAGGGCGTTAGTGGTTGTGATGGTGGTAGTGAGTGGTAGTGATGGTGGTAGAAGGTGGTACTGGTTGTGATGGTGGTAGAGGGTGGTATTGGTTGTGATGGTGGTAGAGGGTGGTATTGGTTGTGATGGTGGTACTGGTTATGATGGTGGTAGAGGGTGGTACTGGTTGTGATGGTGGTAGTGAGTCGTAGTGATGGTGGTAGAAGGTGGTACTGGTTGTGATGGTGGTAGAGGGTGGTATTGGTTGTGATGGTGGTACTGGTTATGATGGTGGTAGAGGGTGGTACTGGTTGTGATTGTGGTAGATCGTGGTAGTGATGGTGGTAGAGGGTGGTACTGGTTGTGATGGTGGTAGAGGGTGGTACTGGTTGTGATGGTGGTAGAAGGTGGTACTGGTTGTGATGGTGGTAGAGGGTGGTATTGGTTGTGATGGTGGTAGAGGGTGGTACTGGTTATGATGGTGGTAGAGGGTGGTACTGGTTATGATGGTGGTAGAGGGTGGTACTGGTTGTGATGGTGGTAGATCGTGGTAGTGATGGTGGTAGAGGGTGGTACTGGTTGTGATGGTGGTAGAGGGTGGTACTGGTTGTGATGGTGGTAGAAGGTGGTACTGGTTGTGATGGTGGTAGAGGGTGGTATTGGTTGTGATGGTGGTAGAGGGTGGTACTGGTTATGATGGTGGTAGAGGGTGGTACTGGTTATGATGGTGGTAGAGGGTGGTACTGGTTGTGATGGTGGTACTGGTTGTGATGGTGGTAGATCGTGGTAGTGATGGTGGTAGAGGGTGGTACTGGTTGTGATGGTGGTAGAGGGTGGTACTGGTTGTGATGGTGGTAGAGGGTGGTACTGGTTGTGATGGTGGTAGAAGGTGGTACTGGTTGTGATGGTGGTAGAGGGTGGTATTGGTTGTGATGGTGGTAGAGGGTGGTACATGTTATGATGGTGGTAGAAGGTGGTACTGGTTGTGATGGTGGTAGAGGGTGGTACTGGTTGTGATGGTTGTAGATCGTGAGAGTGATGGTGGTAGAGGGTGGTACTGGTTGTGATGGTGGTAGAGGGTGGTACTGGTTGTGATGGTGGTAGAAGGTGGTACTGGTTGTGATGGTGGTAGAGGGTGGTATTGGTTGTGATGGTGGTAGAGGGTGGTACTGGTTATGATGGTGGTAGAGGGTGGTACTGGTTGTGATGGTGGTACTGGTTGTGATGGTGGTAGATCGTGGTAGTGATGGTGGTAGAGGGTGGTACTGGTTGTGATGGTGGTAGAGGGTGGTACTGGTTGTGATGGTGGTAGAGGGTGGTATTGGTTGTGATGGTGGTAGAGGGTGGTACATGTTATGATGGTGGTAGAGGGTGGTACTGGTTGTGATGGTGGTAGAGGGTGGTACTGGTTGTGATGGTTGTAGATCGTGATAGTGATGGTGGTAGAGGGTGGTACTGGTTGTGATGGTGGTAGAGGGTGGTACTGGTTGTGATGGTGGTAGAAGGTGGTACTGGTTGTGATGGTGGTAGAGGGTGGTATTGGTTGTGATGGTGGTAGAGGGTGGTACTGGTTATGATGGTGGTAGAGGGTGGTACTGGTTGTGATGGTGGTAGATCGTGGTAGTGATGGTGGTAGAGGGTGGTACTGGTTATGATGGTGGTAGAGGGTGGTACTGGTTGTGATGGTGGTAGATCGTGGTAGTGATGGTGGTAGAGGGTGGTCCAGTGATTTTCAAGCTGGTCCTAGTGACATTAAAAAAACCAAGAAGGGAGGTAACCCCACCAAAGGGCTTGGTACCTGAAGTCTTTATGGAAGGGTGGCCCGGTGGCCTGGTGGCTAAAGCTCCCGCTTCACACACGGAGGGCCCGGGTTCGATTCCCGGCGGGTGGAAACATTTCGACACGTTTCCTTACACCTGTTGTCCTGTTCACCTAAGAGCAAATAGGTACCTGGGTGTTAGTCGACTGGTGTGGGTCGCATCCTGGGGGACAAGATTAAGGACCCCAATGGAAATAAGTTAG
This sequence comes from Cherax quadricarinatus, assembly GCF_038502225.1. Taxonomy (NCBI): domain Eukaryota; kingdom Metazoa; phylum Arthropoda; class Malacostraca; order Decapoda; family Parastacidae; genus Cherax; species Cherax quadricarinatus. The sequence continues at coordinate 25,066,784 of NC_091330.1, read as the reverse complement.
ACAGTCCTCGATGACGCACTGACTTTCTTGGGTTATCCTGGGTGGCTAACCATCCGGGGTTAAAAATCCGAACGAAATCTTATCTTATCTTATCCTTCCAAGCAATAGATAATCCTGAATCTCCCCTGCTGCTGGCACATCACTCATCAACAACTCCACAATAAAGGTAAGTGGCATTTAATTATTGTTTATTTTGCATGTCCCATTCCTTTCCATATAAGGAAATGTATAATTCATGCAAAAAAAAATATTTTCAGACTTTGGGATGCCAGTAACGGATTAATTCTATTTCCATTATTTCTTATGGGGAAAATTTACTCGACCAACGGCAATTTCGACCAACGGCAAGCCCTCTGGAACGGATTAATGCCGTTGGTTGAGGGTCCACTGTAATTAAAACCATTCAAGAAAAGGATTTTATAATGCCAGGAAAAAGAAAAATAATGGCAAGAAATCACAAAAATAATCACCACTTGGGAGTCTTGTTGGAGTGGAGGCTGAGTTAGTGGCCAACACTCTACAACAACGGATATTTACCAAGTCTTTCAATGGGCCACAGAAAACGATATGAAGTTCAATGAGGACCAATTTCACTTACTTTTCGATGGAAAACTTGAGGAAATAAAAGCTAGATCGGAGCATAAAACATTTTAATCACACAGTAGAGCGGACAGACTTAGGATTGATCATGTCAGAGGATTTCACTTTCAGCGATAATATTACAACTGCTATTAAAATAAAACGATGGATAAGGAGAACCTTCAAAACAAGGGATGAATAGCCAAAGATGATCCACTTAGTCATTTGTTCTCTTTAGACTTTAATATTGCTGTACATTAGCGACCCCATTCGAGGCATGCGAAATCGCTGATCTGTAGAATATACAGAGAACTGTCATTGCAGGTATAAATACAGTAAAGCACCTCAATTACTGGGACCGTTTATAGCCCCTTGACCTGTATTCTTTGGAACGCAGGCGAGAAAGATGCATCATAATATACATCTGGGAAATCCTAGAGGGACTGGTTCCAAATCTGCACACAACAAGAAAGACTCTGCAGGCTCTCCAACAGTCCCTTAATGAAATGCAGACGGTGTGTATCAAGAGTCAGCACAGCCTGTATCAAGAGTCAGCACAGCCTGTATCAAGAGTCAGCACAGCCAGTATCAAGAGTCAGCAGAGCCTGTATCAAGAGTCAGCAGAGCCTGTATCAAGAGTCAGCAGAGCCTGTATCAAGAGTCAGCAGAGCCTGTATCAAGAGTCAGCAGAGCCTGTATCAAGAGTCAGCAGAGCCTGTATCAAGAGTCAGCAGAGCCTGTATCAAGAGTCAGCAGAGCCTGTATCAAGAGTCAGCAGAGCCTGTATCAAGAGTCAGCAGAGCCTGTATCAAGAATCAGCACAGCCTGTATCAAGAGTCAGCACAGCCTGTATCAAGAGTCAGCACAGCCTGTATCAAGAGTCAGCACAGCCTGTATCAAGAGTCAGCACAGCCTGTATCAAGAGTCAGCACAGCCTGTATCAAGAGTCAGCACAGCCTGTATCAAGAGTCAGCACAGCCTGTATCAAGAGTCAGCACAGCCTGTATCAAGAGTCAGCACAGCCTGTATCAAGAGTCAGCACAGCCTGTATCAAGTCACCACAGCCTGTATCAAGAGTCACCACAACCTGTATCAAGAGTCACTACAACCTCTAACGGGCTAACAGGAGTCATCACGGCATCAAAAATAAGAACCATCACAGGAACTGGAACAACCACAACATCAACCACCGGAGTCATCATAGCATCAACAAGGGTTACCACAGCATCAAGAAAAATTCAAGCATCAAGAGCAGTGGTCACCTAAACATCAACAACAGGATTCACCATAGCATCAACAGCAGAACTCACCACAGTATCAACATCAGGACTCACCACAGCAACAACAGGATTCACCACAGCATCAACAATAGGACTCACCAAACCGTTTACAACAGGATTCACCACAGCATCGACAACAGGACTCGCCACAGCATCAACAACAGGGAGTCACTAAAGCATCATCAAGAGTCGCCACAGCATCAACAACAGGGAGTCACTAAAGCATCATCAAGAGTCGCCACAGCATCAACAACAGAACTCAACAGAGCGTCATTAACAGAAGCATCATTGACTACAGCAGCAACAATATTATTACTGAGAGAGAGAGAGAGAGGGAGAGGGAGAGGGAGAGGGAGAGGGAGAGGGAGAGAGGGAGAGGGAGAGGGAGAGAGAGGGAGAGAGAGAGAGAAGGAGAGAGGAAAAATATCTTTGTGAACACAATGACTCATACGAATACTGAATATCTCAGAGAAAGTGTAGAAGATGAAAGCAAATGACTCAACCAAGAAAATTAACTATGCATAACTGGCATTGTATAGTGCATGTGGACGACCTGTACCCACACAGTGTTGTATCAACACACGAAAGACGACCTGTACCAACACACAGTGATGTATCAATACACGAAGGACGACTTGTACCCACACAGTGTTGTATCAACACACGAAAGACGACCTGTACCAACACACAGTGATGTATCAACACACGAAGGACGACTTGTACCAACACACAGTGATGTATCAACACACGAAGGACGACCTGTACCCACACAGTGTTGTATCAACACACGAAAGACGACCTGTACCAACACAGTGTTGTATCAACACACGAAGGACGACCTGTACCCACACAGTGTTGTATCAACACACGAAAGACGACCTGTACCAACACACAGTGATGTATCAACACACGAAGGACGACTTGTACCAACACAGTGATGTATCAACACACGAAGGACGACTTGTACCAACACAGTGTTGTATCAACACAAGCAGGACGACCTGTACCAACACACAGTGATGTATCAACACACGAAGGACGACCTGTACCAACACACAGTGATGCATCAACACACGAAGGACGACCTGTACCAACACAGTGATGCATCAACACACGAAGGACGACTTGTACCAACACACAGTGATGTATCAACACACGAAGGACGACCTGTACCAACACAGTGATGTATCAACACACGAAGGACGACTTGTACCAACACACAGTGATGTATCAACACACGAAGGACGACCTGTATCAACACAGTGATGTATCAACACACGAAGAACGACTTGTACCAACACAGTGATGTATCAACACACGAAGGACGACTTGTACCAACACAGTGATGTATCAACACACGAAGGACGACTTGTACCAACACACAGTGATGTATCAACACACGAAGGACGACTTGTACCAACAGTGATGTATAAACACACGAAGGACGACCTGTACCAACACACAGTGATGCATCAACACACGAAGGACGACTTGTACCAACACACAGTGATGTATCAACACACGAAAGACGACCTGTACCAACACAGTGATGTATCAACACACGAAGGACGACTTGTACCAACACACAGTGATGTATCAACACACGAAGGACGACTTGTACCAACAGTGATGTATCAACACACGAAGGACGACCTGTACCAACACAGTGATGTATCAACACACGAAGGACGACTTGCACCAACACACAGTGATGTATCAACACACGAAGGACGACTTGTACCAACAGTGATGTGTAAACACACGAAGGACGACCTGTACCAACACACAGTGATGCATCAACACACGAAGGACGACTTGTACCAACACACAGTGATGCATCAACACACGAAGGACGACTTGTACCAACACACAGTGATGTATCAACACACGAAGGACGACCTGTACCCACACAGTGTTGTATCAACACACGAAGGACGACTTGTACCAACAGTCATGTATCAACACACGAAGGACGACCTGTACCAACACACAGTGATGCATCAACACACGAAGGACGACTTGTACCAACACACAGTGATGTATCAACACACGAAGGACGACCTGTACCCACACAGTGTTGTATCAACACACGAAGGACGACTTGTACCAACACAGTGATGTATCAACACACGAAGGACGACTTGTAACAACACAGTGATGCATCAACACACGAAGGACGACTTGTACCAACATACAGTGATGTATCAACACACGAAGGACGACTTGTACCAACATACAGTGATGCATCAACACACAAAGGACGACTTGTACCAACATACAGTGATGTATCAACACACGAAGGACGACTTGTACAACACAGTGATGCATCAACACACGAAGGACGACTTGTACCAACACAGTGATGTATCAACACACGAAGGACGACTTGTACCAACACACAGTGATGTATCAACACACGAAGGACGACTTGTACCAACACACAGTGATGTATCAACACACGAAGGACGACTTGTACCAACACAGTGATGTATCAACACACGAAGGACGACTTGTACCAACACACAGTGATGCATCAACACACGAAGGACGACTTGTACCAACACACAGTGATGTATCAACACACGAAGGACGACTTGTACCAACACACAGTAATGTATCAACACACGAAGGACGACTTGTACCAACACACAGTAATGTATCAACACACGAAGGACGACTTGTACCAACACAGTGATGTATCAACACACGAAGGACGACTTGTACCAACACACAGTAATGTATCAACACACGAAGGAGGGGTCTGAGTCCTCTACCTTCCCCCCACACACACACATCCTAGAGGACAAAAAGGACTTTTGTTCATTCTTGTAATGAAAGGAAGTAGAGCCATTATTTGAATGGTGTTCCCATAAAATAATAGGGAACATTTTCTGGGGTAAAGATCAAATAAAGTAGCAGAAGAGTTATGTCTAAACACCTGCATATAAGGTCAAATTAGTGGATAAAGTGACCACAATTTAATAAAATCGGTAAAAGCTGGAAGGAGTAATAGAGAAATTAAATAAGGAAACTGCAACTTTAAGTAATAAAATAGAAGTTTTGATAGTTTTCTTTCAGAAAATTCCGAAGACGTTCAGTGACCAAACTCAGATAATGAAAAAACTGAGATGTGATAAATTAGGAACTGGCTAAAACTAGGGATCATAATGAGAAGGAAATTAAAGAAGAGTACAACTCTAAAATAATGGAGATTTATGCAATAATAACCTAGCATAAGACAGAATTAGAACAGCAGGTGCAGCTGGCACAACCTGTGCTGAAAATGCCAATAAGAGCTTAGAGAAGATTAAAGGCAGTATCGTAATATTTACTCGAGAAAAAACAGAGGCAAATCAAACAGGTGATATTAGCTAAGAAATTCTCTGCCAGAGCCAATATTAGTAAGAAATTTAAAAGGAGACTGCATAAAATTCTAAGTTATTGAGGGACGCTGTTGATCAAGACAACAATTGTGTTTATTGTACTGAAGAGGAGGAAAAATCGAGAACAGAAAGAATCAGTGAAAGAAAAACACTTACATGAAATGACAAAACGCAAAAACGCACATTGTGACATGTAGGCCTACTGGAACATATTGTGACATGTAGGCCTACTGGAACATATTGTGACATGTAGGCCTACTGGAACATATTGTGACATGTAGGCCTACTGGAACATATTGTGACATGTAGGCCTACTGGAACATATTGTGACATGTAGGCCTACTGGAACATATTGTGACATGTAGGCCTACTGGAACATATTGTGACATGTAGGCCTACTGGAACATATTGTGACATGTAGGCCTACTGGAACATATTGTGACATGTAGGCCTACTGGAACATATTGTGACATGTAGGCCTACTGGAACATATAGTGACACGTAGGCCTACTGGAAATTAGAGGAAATTAGAGGGTTATAAGGCTATACAAATCAGAAAAAATCTTGCAAAGGACGACAGAATGAAATTAAAAGATTTTATAAATACTGCTAAGAGGTCAAAATAAAGAAAATCTGAGGGTAGATGGTAATGAAACTAAAACAATGGGAAAAGAAAATCGAAAGAATAACATATCGGAAGATTTTAAAGACTAATACAGATGTAATTTCTAAAAGATTAAGACTAAGGGATATTTTAAATGAAAAGAAACTAGATATAATCTGCCAAACTGAAACCAATAAATGTAAGGTTGGAGGGAGGGAGTAAAGGAGGTTTTGTGTGCGAGGGGCTTGGACTTCCAGCAAGCATGCTGGAAATCATTCAGTATGGAGAAGAGACAAAGTAGTGAAGAAAAGGGGATGAGGATTGGCAATATTGTTAAAAAATCTTTTCAGAATAATAAAATTGAAGTCCAAAATTAAAAAATAATTTACGTTTTGTGATAAGAGTACAAAATAAAGATGAGAAACTCTTAGTAGTAAATGCACACAACTCACCATTTAATTACAAATGGAAAACTGGAAAGTTTGATAAGATAAATAAGGCAATACATAATGGGAAAATTTAACCATCAAGAAATATATTACATAGTCTGTGATGCTGGAACTGTTCATAAATAATCAAGAAATTACCTTAAAATTATGATAGGCAAATTTTATGTATCAGTAATTAAGTGATAAGAATGAGAGAATATAACAACCCTTTAATATTAGATTTAGTATTTACTCGAACAGTGGAAAAAAAATTCAGCATTAACTATCTAAAGCCATTTGTAAGGAATGATCAGGTTTTATTGGAAATAACATATGAGAAATATGAATTATGAGGTGAAAAAGATATTTGTTAAGAGGATATTTGTCAACACTAATTTAGAAAAAATTGAATGAAATATATATCAAGGGATGTAATTATTTATAAAATATCTGTTAAAAAATAATTCTTCCACATATGTGTAAATGAAATTAAACGGTTTATTTCAAAACGAGTATAAGACAGAATATCGAAGAATATTTTAATGAAAGTGGTGGAGAATTATGAAGTAGAGAATTAATCTAGGAAGCAGAAGAATGAAGTGATGAGAGATTCAAAGAGGCCAGAAAAGAATACCCAAATATCAGGAGATAGGAAGAAAAAACTTTGAATAGGAGATACCAGACAAGAGGAAGATAGAGCCTAATCTATTATTAAAATTTGTAAAAAGTAACCCCTCAAGGAAGGTTCCTTGATGTTGGTGAGGGGCTCTTGATTTAGGGAATTGGATCTGTGCTCCAGTTCCCCGAATTAAGCCTGAATGCCTTCCACATCCCACCCCCCCAGGCGCTGTATAATCCTCCGGGTTTAGCGCTTCCCCTTGATTATAATAATAATAATGTAAAAAGTAAATTAAATATTAAAAATAAAACACAAGGAATAAATGACAACAACAGAATTGCAAGTAGAGGAGAAAATATGTGAGGTATTAAATAGAAAGTTGTAAAAGGTGATTACAACAGAAAATATTGTCAATGTAGTGAATTTTAATCAAACAGATGAATTAAGAATATTGAGATAACTGAAGAGGTAATATATAAACTGTTACTAGACACTGATAAGAAAAAAATAGGACTAGATTGGACAATTTGGGTTTTAAAATAATGCAAAAAAAAAATGTAAAAATAATATAAAAAAAAAACTAAACATACTGCCAATATTTAAAAAAATATAGGCCTGTTCTCTGTTTCTGTAAAAATATTTGAAACATGAGAGAAAAGATGATTGAAGACCTAGAGAGTAAAACTGTACTAATTGGTAAATAATATGGTTTTCGGTCTCCAAATTTATATACATCAAATTTTCTAAGGTATTATGACAGAAAATGTTTAATAAATGAATGGACAAATTGTACTTAACTAGAAAGCCTTGGAGAGAGAGAGAGAGAGAGAGAGAGAGAGAGAGAGAGAGAGTCCCACGGAAGAATAATTCAGAAACTGTACAATAGAGGAGGAAGAAAGATATATTATTACAACTTGCAGCATGCTTGCTGGAAGTCCAAGCCCCTCGCACACAAAGCCTCCTTTACCCCCTCCCTCCAACCTTATATATATATATATATATATATATATATATATATATATATATATATATATATATATATATATATATATGTCGTGCCGAATAGGCAGAACTTGCGATCTTGGCTTAAATAGCAACGCTCATCTTGCCATATAGGACAAGCGAAAATTTGTGTATGCAATAATTTCGCCAAAATCATTCTGAACCTAACGAAAAAAATATATTTGATTGTGTTTGTTTAGTATTAAATTATTGTAAACAAATCTAAAATATATTTAGTTGAGTTAGGCTAAAATAAATTGTTCTTGTTATAATAAGGTTAGGTAAGTTTTCTAAAATTCTTTTGGTGCATAATTAAAATTTTTTACATTAACATTAATGGAAAAAATATATCTTTAAACGTATAAGAGAAAATTTCAGAAAGGACTTAATTTTAAATGAGTTCTTGCTAATTGACCAGTTTTACATATTCGGCACGACATATATATATATATATATATATATATATATATATATATATATATATATATATATATATATTAGGGATGGGACGATACCTAAATGTTTGCCGATACCGATACAAAATCCAATTCTCAATTTTGGGCCGAAACCCAATTTTCTGCCGCTTCCGATACTTTTCCCTACATCGTTCATTTTTTTTATATTATAAAAACTATGTTCAGTATATCAGGGAATGTTTTTTTGCAAAATGGGTTTTGTACAACATATCAGATAACTTAATTTTTCAAGATAACAATGTCATTACTCATTACTAATTACAGGCGGACCCTTAAGGATCATAAATTAAAAAAAAAAATCTGAATTACTACATATTTATTAATCTGATAAAGACATAATCAGAAATCAACTAGGCTAATATTTCCAGTTATTTCATATATAAAACCAAATTATCCACCATACATAATATTGCCAATTTAAAGCGCTTAAACATTTTGAAAACGGAAAAGAATGTACTTTATTGTAATAAATTAAAATTACAAATTAACTGACACATTTCCATAAGAGTTTAAAGTTTTTTAAACTGATGAAAAAACATTGAAAAACAGAATAAAACATTATTCTAGAACGTGAAATTAAAAATAAATAACATGCATACAGATCGGACTGCGGGGGCGTTGACCCCCGAAACCCTCTCCAGGTATACTCCAAGTATACTCCAAGTATACTCCAGGTATACTCCAGGTATACTCCAGGTATACTCCAGGTATACTCCAGGTATACTCCAAGTATACTCCAGGTATACTCCAAGTATACTCCAGGTATACTCCAAGTATACTCCAGGTATACTCCAGGTATATAAATTTCTCTACTAGATAAAATTAAAAATTCCATAACTAAAGTTAAGAAACATCAGCATCTACAAATTTTCGAGAATTAATCATTTCCCATGAGGGGAATAAATATTCTCTCCAATGCTAAATAATCATTCACACTCTGTTGCGGTTTACATGTAACAAAACAATGGTAGGAACAAAAACCCGCTAATTATGCAATGCATTTTGTACAGTCTAATCGTAATGCAGTTAACAACAGTTATAAGTACAGTAAGAAAGGTAGGTAATGAAGAAAGTCAGTAGTATTACATATTATTTCACGTTGATTCAATGATCTTTACTTTTGTGGAGTAACTGAATAGAGATGGTGAAGTTACAAGTTACTTAGATACAATAGAAATACAATGGAAGATGTGTTACCAATTATGTATGGGAGTTGAAGGAAGAACAGCGAGAGAAATGAATGAGCGGATTTTGTTTGACAGCGTATTGTTGTCTCATTTAATTTAGGAAGATGAGGTGCTTTTAACAACAGCTCTGAATTGATCAGCAAATAGGGCATCTTTCGATGCTTTAGACAGGGAGTTCTAGATCTTGGGGGGGCCATTAAGCGCATTGTGTTTTTACACAGGCTTAGTCGGGCACGGGGAATATCAAATATGTTTATGGGTCTTGTGTTATGCTTGACACTTGTCAACCAGAACCTGGGAAACGTACTTAACAGGTCGTTCGTTACTTTATGGATGATTAGAAGCTGATTTCTGGGGAGGAACACGCTCATCCAGTTACAGTCTTTTAAAAGAAATGTTATGTAACGAAGGACTTCTTCGTTATTTATACTGGCACAGCTTTAAAGGGATCAAATACAGTGGTTAGTGACATGTGACAAGAAGCAAGATGGTAATCAGTTGCAAGTAGCTGGTTCGTGTGATTACTAGTGAGTATTGATGGTGCGCGTGAGTTGGTGTCACTTGATGGCTTTGTTCAGGCTTGGCAACAACGTATTTGCCAAATGCTTGGAGATGCTGAAGCCGCCTAACTTCTGAGGGATGGTGTTTGAGATTGCTGTGAGGGAGGCGTTTAAGCATTCCCGTCTGTGCATGTCATTTTCATGGATGTACATGACTGGTATATAAGACCACGACAAGATGAAGAATTAGACACATGTCACATCCTGTTCTCTTTATTTGTAGACGTTTCTCCATCCAGTGGCTTTATTAATACAGTACAAGGAATTAGTGAGGAGCAACGTAGTCTTGTAGAATCTGAAGAAGCACAGGCAGTAAGATTGGAGCTTATATACTAATATCAGATGAAGGAGGTACAGCAAACGTAGGTATTGTCACTGGTAGGTGGGATTCCCGAGTGGAATTAGATTATACAGGAGGGATGAGCCAGGAGTAAGCAAGAAGGTTGTGGAGATGTCCTCTGTACCAAGATTACATGATGCTGCAGTGTCTGGCAAGTTGTACATGGATGTTATGTAATACTTATTGATTATTCCTGGCCCAACTCTTGTGTATGACCTACTTCCACTGGGGAATCCCGCCTTCCAGTGACAATGCCTTTCTTCTTCTGCTGCACGTTCCTCATTTGACGCCAGTATATAAGCAACAAACTTACTGCCTGTGCTTCAGATTCTTCAAGACTACGGTGCTCTTCACTATCTCAAAGGCTGAGGGACTGATTACCTCATCTTTTGTATATAGTTCTACATTCTTCACATTATGTCCTTGTATTGGTAGAGGCACTGGATTGTAAAACGTCTGCAAATAAAGATAACCACATGTTGCACATATGTCTAATTCTTCAGTTTCATGGATGACTATCTTGGTGTCGTCCATCTTATGAGATGTCCTTTGTGTTTCTGTTGTACGCAAGTGTTGCTTAGAGCATCATACCTGCAAGCGCATTTGTGTCTGATTTCAAGGGGCTCTGCCGCTTTACCCATTTACTTGTCACATCCCCACCGAGTATAACAGTCACTCTTACACCAGTGGACGGATTCGTTCTGAGTTGGTTATTCGCAATTTTAGTGGATACATTGGACGCAACACTGCTGACTAGTAGCAGAACGTATCTGATAACTCCTCCTGTCGTGGAGTCGTCAACGTTCTGCCAGTGACGCGTATTTCCAGTTTCTTTCTATCAGAGATAAATTGGAGGAAGGAATGCAGAAGGCGGAGTGAAAGTTTGTGTGAGGCGTGAGCATTCATCTTCATGGTACTGAGGAAAAAAACATTGCCAGGGAGTATGTAAATGTGTAACAAGTCATTGTTTTATGTGAATTTTCTGTATAAATTGGATTAATGCCATCACCGAGAGACCCAGATTTGAGGAAAAATAATAATGAAAAGATAAAAAGTATTTAATTAAATAACATAAAACAAAACACGGTCACCGTTCGCTCAAGTGAGATCTTGAGACAGGAGACTTTTCTTATTCCAGGAGATCTTCTTAAGATGTAGTGAAAGAATGATGTTCTTCATCCTGGGTAGGCGGTGGTAGTCTGATGTTAAGCAAATGGAGAAGTTCCTGTCATTTTTGGTGCGCAGTATCCCACTTCATATAGGAAAGGAGAGATGAGTAATCGATCTGTCCCACTTAGTCGGTCACCTGGGATCTCACTCCATAATATTGAGCGCCTACCGCGGATGACCAGGCCAGCAGCAGAGCTGATCAGAAGAAGAGTGGAGGTGAAGTTCTTTCCCAAACTCCCACCCAAACCAGGTAAGGTTAATAATACCAAGAGAAGTAACTAAAAAAATATCAGACCCGAAGAAATTAGGAGCATTCCAGCGGCCTGCTAGATGGCAGTAAGGGCGGCGACACGCTGTAACAGTTTTTAGGAGTCTGAGAAACCGTAAGCCCAATTTACCTACTTTTCCCTCACACCTGCCCATGTTGTTTTTCCCCAGGTTCAGACTCGTGGAACTCTATGTTCATCCTGAATCGTAAGAAATCACTGTCATGTGTCGTTAATATTTTTAGGAAAACGATAATAAAACCGATGAAAAGCAACAACTATAGACCGTTAGCACCAGTCTTATAAATTATTAGCATCTCTGAATGAATTTTAAGACGCAAGATTGCTAATCACATGGAACCACAGCAAACACAACCCAGGGTAGCATGGGATTAGAGTGGATTGCTCCTGGAACTGCTGGACCATTACGACATGATCTTGGATACGATGGAAGACAAGGAAAATGCAGATGTAGATGCACTGATTTCGTGAAAGCCATCAACAAGTGCAACCATAGTGTAACATTGCACAAAACGCGTGCAAGAGAAATAACTGAAAAAGTAGGCAGAGGTATATTTAACCTCCTAATAAAAAGAAATAAATAAGCAATAATAAGCAGAACGAAATAAGGGGCTTCCACTGTGAAAAGTTTTGTTCCTCATGCTAGTACTCGCCTCACTTCTCTTTCTAATCCGACATAGACAGAGATATCAATCACGGCATCATACTTGAATTTGTGTGAGAGCGACGTCGGTTGAGGACACAACTTTCAAGCTGATGTCAAGTTGATTCCCATTGAAAACAAATTCCAGTTATTCCACTATGGAAAATTTGAGAAAACAAATTCTGGAACGGAGTAAGAGACAAATTCAAATCACGCAGTAAAACAGTAGTTTAAAGTGAGAAACTTGGGGAGTAGTAAAGTCAAAGGATCTTACAAGGGTCTCAACAACGTTATCATCACTGCAGCAAGATGTATGATAAGCTGGATAACTAGAGCTTCCTCTTCAAGTCACTCGTTCTCTCTAGACTAAAAAGTGCTGTTCTCTAACGGCATTACTGGAGACCCTGGAAATCCCTCGTACTATACTCATTGGAATGTAATGATAAAAATACATCATAATCTATACCTAAAATCACTTCATGCATAAGTGAAATTATTAACAAATCTCTGGCTGATAAATTAGACACGTGTGAAACACTTGGGTATCTTTATTAAGGAAACTTGTCGGTTCTCTGAACCATTTATCTACATTCCTGTTAGACACAGCAATATCTTGGGATCTTAATACAGAGAATTCTTCACTTGCCTAACCTTTAGGAATGACTTCCACATTTGGATTTGTCAAGTGAGGTACCACATACGACTGCTTCACCTCAACTGTCTACAGTATACAAGCCACTTCTTCGTACATATGCTGTATTATTTTCAAGATCGATGGGCTGATTTCATCGACTCAAGGCTGAGGGACTGATTACCTCAAACTCCTCCTGTTCTTCACCATTCTCCTTCGTATAGATTGATGAAGCCACTGTGTGGCGAAACGTTTCCTCAGTAAAGATACCCAAGTGTTGTGCATGTGTCTAATTTATCAACTTATCGGTTCCCTGAACCATTTATCTAAAATCTCTGGTTGTCTTCAAGAGGAACTTGATGACTTCCTCAAAACAGTTTTTATCAGCAGGATATAAAGCGTACGCTGGCCTGTGTGAAGCTGGCACCAACTGACTGGTCAGCCAGACCAGCATCGGGAGGCATGGTCTGGAACCGGTCTTTGGGGAAGGTGACCCCAGAAATCGACGATAGGTACCAACAATTGTGGCTTTACCGTTTCCAAGCATTTGGCAATTATGCTGTTCCCCAGACTGGACACAGCCATCACGAGACACCAACCCATGCTCATGTTACCGAGTACTCAACACGTGAGCCTACTCATCAAGTGAGCCCACGACTCATCACGTGAGGTCACTACTTGTAGCTGACAATCATCTCACGTCATGTAACCTGTCTTTGCCCACTGTATTTGCTCCAATTTTAAAAGAAACTACTTATGACAAAACATTTCCTGTACAACTGTCTGTTATACAAGAAAATACTTCCTGACTGGAATGAATACATGCAGTTAGCAATGAATATATAACGAAACCACCCGAGTAACTGCACTTCCCTTCGTCAGTTCTGATTATGGAAATCTGTCAACAATTTTGACAGCACTCAAGCATTCAGTCTTAAAAATTCACTCACAGCAAGAATTTTATTGTGTGATTACTCTTGACAAATCACTACAGTTGAAAGCTTGAGAAATAGTGGCAGTGGTGAATGAGGAAAGTTCACTGCCTACATCTGGGTGAGCGTCATTTCATATCCAACGCGGAAGCTGTAGGTAATACAATGAATGGAGAAGAACTTGAAGATCTCAGGGCTACACTTAATGCACAGTCATTTGTAACCAGAATAAGTTTGCACATGTTTCCCACATGCCCATCTAACACAAGCATGCAGCTCTAACAAGAATTTTTCTGGAATATTAGACTGGCTATATTATTTTGGATTATTTTCACCAAATTTCAGCTTTTAACTTATTCCCAGTTTCCCCGTTGCTGTATCCTCACATTCCTAGTCAAGTTAGTTTAAAGCTGCAGCTCCCTATGACAAACTGCCATCTCTTCCTCCTCTCTTCCTTCACTCCACTTCCTGCCATCTTTCCACTTTCCCTTCTGTCATCCCCTCACTTCTCTACCTATCATTTTCCTTCTCTCCCACCTGTCATCTCTGCACTTCCCTACCATGTAAGTTTATTACCACAGTGACAGACTCCTTGTACTCGATTGGGTCATATTAATTAACTCTGGCTACACTTACCGTTCTCTTCTATGCAAGTCCATTCACCATCAATGGCATTAATTAAACAGTATGTGGTAATCCACCGTGTCACTTCGCTTAGAACTTAATCCAGCTCTGAGTCTTAACAGACACATACACATATGCATATCGGCTATACCGGACTCCCTGTACATTCATATTAACTCTAGACCTTAGCTGAGCCTCGACCCATACCCCACTAATTTTAAAATAAGTTCAAATGGGGTTCCAGCTTATAATGATTTTGGGTTTTAATGCTGGCATCTCACATCACTATGGAAGGAACATAAGGGACAAACACTTAAAGAACTTGTCTGGGGTTACCTGCTCACAGCACTTTCTTCTTCGTCCCAGCTGAAACTAAAATAAATTAGGCGAGAAGTGAGTGGAATCTGATCTTATTAGAATGAGATAACACTATATCATGAATAAGCTGTCTAGAATAATTGTAGTTAATAAAGACACAGAAGCATCAAAATAATAGTTGATAAAGGTATACAAGCAAAATTATAATCGGTAAAGATACAAAGGCAGTACTTTGAAATTTTATTTAAGGCAATATTTTGTTGTTGCAGCAAAGTTTTATTATTCTGATAGTTTATACCTGATGGAAACACAGTATATAAGCAGACGACAGGAGCACATTCAGGTGTAAATAGAAGAGTTAAGCAAATACAGAGCAGCACTGCAGTCGACCTACTTGTTCATATTCGACGAATCTTTAAACATTGTTACAGTGAGAAATGGAAGCGATGCGTGTGAGTGTGTGTGTGTGAGTGTGTGAGTGAGTTTGTGTGTGTATGTGTACTCACCTATTTGCAGTTGCAGAGGTCGATTCATAGCTCTTGGCCCCGCCTCTTCACTGATTGCTACTAGGTCCTCTCTCTCCCTGCTCCATGTGCATTATCAAACCTCGTCGTAAATCTGCGTATGGTTCCTGCCTCCACTGCGTCACTTTCCAGACTATTCCACTTCCTGACGACTCTATGACTGAAGCAGTATCTCCTAACATCCCTCTGATTTATTCTTGAAACATCCTGTCTGTTCACCTTGTCAATTCCTCGCAGTATTTTATGTCATTATCATGTCTCCGCTAACCCTCCTGTCCTCCAGTGTCGTCAGGCCGATTTCCCTTAACCTTTCTTCGTAGGATATTCCCGTTAACTCTGGCACTAGTCTTCTTGCAAACCTCTGCACTTTCTCTAATTTCTTGATGTGTTTGACCAGGTGTGGGTTCCAAACTGGTGCTGCATACTCCAATATAAGCCTGACGTACACGATGTACAGAGTCTTGAACGATTCCTTACTGAGGTATTGGAACGTTATTCATATGTTTGCCAGGCGCCCATATGCTTCAGTAGTTATCTGGTTAATGTGCGCCTCAGGAGATGAATTCGGTGTTACACTCACCTCAAGATATTTTTCCTTGAGTGAGATTTGCAGTCTTTGGCCACCTAACCTATACTCTGCGGTCTTCTTTGACCTTCCCCAATCTTCATGACTTTGCATTTGGCGGGGTAAAATTCGAGGAGCCAGTTGCTGGAACAGGCTTGCAGCCTGTCCAGATCCCTTTGTAGTCATGCCTGATCCTCATCCGATTTAATTCTCCTCACTAATATAACATCATCTGCAAACAGGGACACTCCTGAGTCTATCCCTTCCGTCATGTCATTCACATATCCCAAAAAAAGCACTGGTTCTAGGACTGACTCCTGTGGAACCCCGATCGTCACAGGCGCCCACTCTGACACCTCGTCACGTACCATGACTCGTTGTTGCCTCCCTGTCAGTTATTCTGTGATCCATTGCAGTACGTTTCCTGTTATGGATGTCTGATTATCTAGCTTTTGCACTAATCTCTTGTGAGGAACTGTGTCGAAGGCATTCTTGCAGTCCAAGAAAATGCAATCTACCCATTCCTGTCGTACTTTCGTTACCTTGTCATAAAGCTAAAGTAGGTTTGTGACACAGGATTTCCATTTCCTGAAGCCGTGCTGGTTGTAGTTTATAAGCTTGTTCCTTTCTAGGTGCACCACCACTCTCCTGATAATCTTCTCCGTAACTTTGCATACTATACACGTCAGCGACACTGGTCTGTAGTTTAATGCTTCGTGTCTGTCTCCTGTCTTAAAAATTGTAACTACATTTGCCATCTTCCATACCTCAGGTAGTTGCCCAGTTTCAGTGGATGTGTTGAAGACTGTTGTTAGTGGCTTACACTGCATCTCTGCTCTCTCTCTAAGGATCCATGGAGAGATGTTGTCCGGTCCCACTGCCTTTGCGGTTTCAAGTTCACTTGGCAGCTTCTTCACCTCCTCCTCAGTACTGTTTATTTTATCCAACACTTGTTGGTGTATCCTTTATTGGTGTACCCCCCCCCCTATTCTGACTTTCTAGAGTCCTTTCTGTCTCCACTGTAAATACTTCTTTAAATTTCATGTTGAGCTCTTTACATACGTCTTGGTAGTTTCTTGTGAGTTCCCCACCTTCCTTTCTCGTTCTGATTACCTGGTTTTTAAGTGTTGTCTTCCTCCTGATGTTGCTATACAACAGCTTTGGGTCAGGCTTGACTTTCGATGCTATGTCATTTTCGTACTGTTGCTGGGCCTCCCTCCTTATCTGTGCATACTCGTTTCTGGCTCTTCAACTAATCTCCTTATTTTCGTGGGTCCTTTGTCTTCTGTACTTTTTCCATTCTCTAGCACACATTTATTTTTTGCCTCCTTGCATTTTGTCGTCATGTAGTTCATTTCGTTTACTGATTTTCCTACCAATTCTCTTTCCCGTTGAATCTCTTGCAGGAAGTTCCCCATGTCAGTATAGTTCCCCCCTTTTATAGTTTGGCTTTTCCCATCCTACGCCTGTTACTCTCTCCACTTGTATTCAAAGCTCAGAACCACTGGATCACTAGCTCCCAGAGGCCTTTCATATGTGATGTCCTCAATGTCTAAGCTACTCAAGGTGAATACAAGATCCAGTCTTGCTAATTCATCCTCACCTCTCTCTCCGGTAGTGTCCTTAACATGTTGGTGCATGAGGTTTTTCAGTATCACATCCATCATCTGTGCTCTCCATGTTTTGGGACCCCCATGTAGCTCCAAGTTTTCCCAGTCAGTCTCCTTCTGATTGAAATTTCCCATAACTAGTAACTTTGCTCTACCTTTGTGAGCTCTTCTGGCCACCTCACTTAGTGTGTCCACCATTGCTCTGTTGCAATCTTCATATTCTTCTTTTGGCCTCCTGCAGTTCTTTGGCAGGTTGTACATCACTGTAATTACCAACTTAGGTCCCCCAGACTGAATTGTTCCAACTATGTAGTCCCTTTCGCCCATTCCTTCCATTTCCTCAAATCCCCATCAGTTTTTAATGAGCAGTGCAACTCTTCCTCCCCCCTCTGCTTCTTCTATCTTTCCCCAGGAAATGATATCCGGGTGGGAAGATTGTGTCTGTTATCATTCTGGTGAGTTAGTTTCTATGAGTGCTGTGATGATTCTTTCATGCTACTCCTGACATTTACTTGTTATTCTGATCACATATGTATACCAAACCTTTAACTTCTTTTCTCAAACTGTGGTCTGGGAGTATGTTAGGGATGAGGGAGCGGGAGACCTGGTGGGGAACTATCGAGGGGTTGAGTTTGTGATGAGGGGGTGGGGGCAGTGGGTACAGTGTATGGGTTTTGGGTTAGATTGTTTGGTTGCATTGGGGTTGTCATGGTTGAAGGCCTTCTGTAGATGGTTCTGAGAGAGGTTGTATTTGCTCTTCCTCTTGAGTCTGGGTTCTCCTGCCCATCTCCGTCTTTGCCTCTCTTTCTTCCTTGTGTCTTTGTACCCTCTCTTCCAGTTTCTGCCTTTCTTTTTGTGTTCTATCATTTGTAGACCTGTCTGGTCCGCGTCTGATTTAATTCTCCTCATTAACTTCACATTATCTGCAAACAGGGACACTTTTTGAGTCTATCCCTTCCGTCATGTCGTTCACATATACCAAGAATAGCACTGGTCTCAGGACTGACCCCTGTGGGACCCCGCTCGTCACCGGCGCCCACTGTGATACCTCATCACGGACCATGACTCGCTGTTGCCTCCCTGTTAAGTATTCTCTGATCCATTGCAGTGCCCTTCCTGTTACACGTGCCTGTAATCTCTTGTGAGGAATTCTGTCGAAGGCCTTCTTGCAGTCCAAGAAAATGCAATCAACCCACCCCTCCCTCTCATTTCTTACTTCAGTTACCTTGTCATAAAACTCTGGGTAGGTTTGTGACACAGGATTTGCCTTCCATGAATCCGTGCTGGCTGTCGTTTATAATCTTGTTCTGCTCCAGGTGCTCCATCACTCTAGTCCTGATAATCTTTTCCAAGACTTTACATACTATACACGTCAGTGACACTGGTCTATAATTTAATGCTTCATTTCTGTCTCCTTTCTTAAAGATGGGGACTACATTTGCCTTCTTCCATACTTCAGGTAGTTGCCCAGTTTCAAAGGAAGTGTTGAAGATTTTGGTTAGCGGCAAACATAGTGTGTCTGCTCCCTCTCTAAGGACCCACGGAGAGATGTGTGTGTGTGTGTGTTTGTGTACTCACCTAGTTGTGGTTGCAGGGGTCGAGTCACAGCTCCTGGCCATGCCTCTTCATTGGTTGCTACTTGGTAACTCTGCCTGTTTCACGAGCTTTATCATACCTCTTCTTAAAGCCAGCCTTCTTGCATGTGCTTCAGACTCTTCACGACTACTGTGCTCTTCACCAACTCCAAGGCTGAGGGACTGATTACCTCATCTTTTTTATATAGTTCTTGAATTTGTATTGATTAAGCCACCGGATCACGAAACGTTTACATTAAAGATTCCCAAATTTTGCACATGTGTCTAATTTTCACATTATAACCTATTGAGAAAATGGAACTTTTTTCCCTGTGTAAACTTCGACCTGTGTTTCACTAATTCAGATATAACTACACATGGATTATAACTGAATATATCATAATTATCTTGTTCGTTTGTTTTATTTCACCGAGTCATACCACACAATACCACATATTACAGTCCTAAATATTACTTCGCTAGGGGATGGACATTATAGGTAACAAACACTTAAAGGAAAGAGCCTGGGGTTACGCAGAATCCATTGTTCCTCATCTCCAACTGAGGCTGAATAACTTTGTGACTTACGTGAGCAGCATCTGAGCCTCTCACAATTAGACAATAATTAGTTTTGAGGAAGCTTTGTACAATAATGTGTAAATGATGCCGAGTACATGTCTACACTACCTTTTATAATCTTCCAGATGCCGGGTCTCTCATGTCTGAGTCTATGAGAATTCTTCTCTAGCCAACCTCTTTCTTTTGCCAATCATAACTTCCCTTGACTGCCGACCTTACACTGACCTCATATCAGTAAGGCGTCCCTGAGACCCTCGGTGATATGAGTCTCTTCTGTGACCTGACATCTCTAGGCGCCTGGCAGACACCACGACGCCGGCTATTGATCTGATTGCAATAGTTCCAGTATCTTTATATAATAACTCGGTGGATAATTTAACGTAATAATGACAAAAATATAATATAATTGATATATGATCCACGTCACAACCCGTTATCTCTCCATTCCTCCACTTGTCATCTTCCCACTTTCCACCTGTCATCTTCCTACTTTCCGCCTGTCATCTTCCCACTTTCCACTTGTCATCTTCCCACTTTCCACCTGTCATCTTCCCACTTTCCACCTGTCATCATCCCACTTTCCACCTGTCATCTTTCCACTTTCCACTTGTCATCTTCCCACTTTCCACCTGTCATCTTCCCACTTTCCACCTGTCATCTTCCCATTTCTCACCTGTTATCTTCCCACTTTCCACCTGTCATCTTCCAACCACACTATGGAATTTCTCCATTACCAGTTCCTTGTGAACTGTCTCAAGAACTGAATTGAGTTATAACTGGAGAGAAAGGATTAATAGAGTGATAAGGATGAAAATGAGAGTGTGTGTGTGATACTGTTGAGTTGACTCACCTCATAACACTGGTCAATGATCCTTGCATTCCTTCTCCCTCTCTCTCTCTCCCCTCTCATCACTCCCTTTCCTCTCTTGCATTCTTCTCTTCCCTTTCCTCTACCTCTCTCCCCTTCCCTCTTTTATATCTCTCCCTCTCCTTCCTTCTCTCCTCTCTCCCTTTTATCATCCTTCTCTTCCTTTCTCCTCTCTCCCTTTTACCTTCCTTCTCTTCCTTTCTCCTCTCTCTCTTTTACCTTCCTTCTCTTCCTATCTCCTCTCTTCCCTTCCTCTTTTCTTCTCTCCTTTCTTCCATTTCATCTCTCCTCTCCTCTCTCCTCCCTATCTCCCTCATTTCCCTTTCTCCATCTTCTATCTCCTTTTCCCTTTCTTCTTTCCTCCTCTACGTCTCTTCATTCTGATGTGGCCTCACCATGTTACTGATGACGGTTTTGAATGGTTTTCGTTATGTTTCTGATATCTGGAAACTGATGAAAGCTTCTCAACTGCTCTGTTTGTGTTTGTGGCATCTGGAAGCTCTAGCATGGCCAATTTACGGCTCATAATGACTATAGTTTTTGTGGAGGAATTTGCAGAATCATACGTGAAGGGAGGACGAGAGCAACATTTCTACTTTCATACGAACATGTTACTAGATACACCAGCTAGTATGAGTGCTCATGATAGCTGGTATGAATGATCATGACAGCTTGCATGAGTGCTCATGACGGCTAATATAAGCGCTCCAGCCGTTTCCCGGGTTCCAGATAAAAATCCTTCAAGACGGTTTAAAGAAGTGTGAACTTTATTCAAATCGGGATATATTACATATGATAAACTCGTGATTTTATTTTTATCCACGTGATCATTGCTATGGGTCCCATGAATCAGTGTTCATAGGACCCATAGCAATGATTAGCATTTATAAAGAATAAAAGGCACAAAACAGCGACTGGAACGCTACACAATAACCCGTACGTAGGAGAATGAGACTATTGACGACGTTTCGGTCCGACTTAGACCGTTGACTAGTCACACATGAAACGCGAAGGGAAGTCAGAATATATATGACGGGGAGGGGAGAAAAAGGCGGTGAACTGGAGTCGGAGAAAGGGACGAGGGAGTAGTAACATATTGTAGTAGTAGTGGTGGTAGAAGTAGTAGTAGTCGTAGAAGTAGTACAACAATAGTGATAGAGGTGGCAATAAGAAGATAGTAATGGTAGTAAAAAAGGGGCAGAGAGTAGAGTGTTTGAGAAGAAGAAGCAGCAGCAGCAGCAGCAACACCAGCAGCAGCAGCAGCACCAGCACCAGCACCAGCACCAGCACCAGCAGCACCAGCACCAGCAGCACCAGCACCAGTAGCACCAGCAGTAATAGTAGAGGAGGTCTCAGGAACAAGAGAACATAGGAGCACTACAGATCTAATGACCGGCTGGGGTATGTCAGAACCCACTAGACACAAAACAGGAAAGGCAATGAAAATATAGAAAAAGAGAGAAGCAGATAAAGATAGTCATACCGTAAACATTCTTTCTGAAGTTAGGAGCATTTGACAATGTAATGAGAAAGGAAAACATCTACAGAGACAAAGCCACGACTAAGATTCATGTGAGGAAAGTTGTGTATAAGGGATGATTCAACAAGATGGCGTCTGTGAAGGCTAAATGAAGGTTAGATAGCGTTTAACAATAATAGTAGAATTACCGAAAATATGTTAGGTAAAAGACAAGATGCAACTAATGTGACATTTTATTGTGGCAACGTTTCGCTCTCCAGGAACTTTGTCAAGCCGTTACAGGCAATACAAAGAGATAGAGGATACCACTTGAAGTGGAAGAGTAGGCCTACTGATCCAAGTGGTAGGTAGTAGTATTAGTAGTCGTAGTAGTAGTAGTACTAGCAGAAGTAGTAGATGTAGAAGTTACAGTAGTAGTAGTATGAGTGAAAGCAACTCTAGGTTGCTATATGATGGCAGTGTTTATTGTTTTGATGAGAATTCTGGCTAATATCTCATAAATAACTAAGCTACCTTTATTTTGTTTAATGGTGCCTGAAATAGCGATTAAAGATAACTTAAGACTCTATGACCGCGGGTTCAATCCCGGCCGGGGGTATGGTTTAAGACATTTACGTCTGCGGAAATTTGCTTCTTTTATCTCTATGCGGACGTCTTTGAATACCATAAGATAGTTGGAGGAGTTTCTGTGCTGCACACATGTGTTGTTCATTTTGCTGTTTCTGCATACATTGCATGTTCATTGAGACGTGTTCGATGTGTACGCGCTGTTTCACCGATGTATACCTTGTCACAGCCTCCGCAAAGGAGTGTATAAACACCTGCAGTGACTGGTTCAAGGTTCTTCACTTTGGTCCCGGTCAGGTCTGTGATGGATATACTGGTTGCGATAGCTACTCTGGTGTTGGGTTGTGCAAGTACTTTGGAGACATTCAAGGCTACTTGGCTATTGGGATGGATTATGACTTTGTTTAAAATGGTGTTAATGCGTGGTGAACTGATGATTTAGAGGGCTCTTTTCTTACAGCTCTTGATAAAAAAAAGGAAGGAAATTGCATCTCAGTGAAGGTTTGGTGTATGTATACAGTCTCCTCGTCAAGAAACTCTGGGTTGCAAATTCAGTGTGCTCTTAAGAAAAATCCAGTAATGATGCCACGTTTGGTCTTCGTATCTTGGCTAGAGTAAGTATGTGTGAGATCGTTTTTGTGGGCTGTCAGTAAACATTGTAAACTCTGTAGGTCCCGTACACTGAAACGTTTGGGAATTATTATGAGGACGTCGTCCACATAACGTAACCATGTGACGTTATTGGGTATGATGTTAGCGAAGCGTTCCATGTTTAGTTGGCTAAGACGGAGCTGATGGGAGAGCCCGTTCCCATACCATAAGTTTGTGGTAGAGCCGGTTGTTGTAAGAGAAACAGTTGGAGTTAATGCACGGTTTAATGAGGTAATAGCCAGAATTCGACTTACAACAATAAACCCTGCTTCACATAACCTAGAGTTACCTCCACTCACATACTACTACTACTATAACTACTGCTACTATGACTACTGCTACTACTATGACTACTACTACTGCTACCACTATGACTACTACTACTACTATGACTACTACTACTACTACGACTACTACTACTGCTACTACTATGACTACTACTACTGCTACTACTATGACTACTACTACTGCTACTACCATGACTACTACTACTGCTACTACCATGACTACTACTACTGCTACTACTATGACTACTACTACTGCTACCACTATGACTACTACTACTGCTACTACTATGACTACTACTACTGCTACTACTATGACTACTACTACTGCTACTACTATGACTACTACTACTGCTACTACTATGACTACTACTACTGCTACTACTATGACTACTACTACTGCTACTACTATGACTACTACTACTGCTACTACTATGACTACTACTACTACTACTACTATGACTACTACTACTGCTACTACCATGACTACTACTACTGCTACTACTATGACTACTACTACTGCTACTACTATGACTACTACTACTGCTACTACTATGACTACTACTACTGCTACTACTATGACTACTACTACTGCTACTACTATGACTACTACTACTGCTACTACTATGACTATTATTACTACTACTACTATGACTACTACTACTGCTACTACCATGACTACTACTACTGCTACTACCATGACTACTACTACTGCTACTACCATGACTACTACTACTGCTACTACCTACCACATGGGTCAGTAGGTCTACTCTTCCACCTTACGTAGTATCTATATATACCCGCTGTGTCCTTGTATTGCTTGTGAAGCTTGACGAAGCTCCTGGAGAGCGAAAAGTCACCACAATAAAACATCACGTTAGTTGTATTTGTGTCTTTCACCTAGACAGTTTTTGGCAGAGGACCAGTTAATAAGATGACTGTGACCTCTAACATGGCAGACGAGTATTTTTAGAGCATATTTGGCGTGCACTTTCAACCAATGAATTAGCGATTCAGAGCATAATAGGTCGGGGCCTCACTGATAAGCTCATTGGTAGTTCAACATCGAATCACATGAAACCTAACAAAATCCACCAAGGTGATGTCTTCAACGCACCTTGCTGAGGCAGTAGACTAACGCTTTTTTCTGGTCGTGTCCACTGTTACTTGAGTGGTTCTTATTTGTACCATTTCCAATCTGTATTGCTCTCTAGCATTACATTGTCATTATATTGTCATTATTTACTGAAAATGTTGCAGGGTCAGCAGTATCAGTGTCTGAGAGGAAAGAGTGTCCTAGGGCGTCAATTGACTGAAAGTACTCAGAGGGTACAAGTATCTGGTGGAATATGCGGCTTCATGGGACGGAATCACCAGTTACGTTGTCTTCGTGGGTGTAACAAGCCACAAATTAGTCTATGGTAAAATATCCTCATCCAGAGTTTAACTAATAGACTGACTACAAACGACTTCAGAAAGGTTCAAAGAAAGGCTGCTAGTATGTGAGATGAACAGTCGAACTGCAGTGAAGTGCACTGATCTAAGTTTACCATATTGACGACTGGTGAACGTGAGAGCCTCGTGCAACACCGTCATGAATAGTGTTAACAGAAGACAACAGTATCGGCTCCCATACGTACATGAGCTCCTTTTGCACGAACGATATACACAGTGTTACACTTAAGTTCCACATCGTAGTAATGTAATCTTCCTTAATGAAACTGCATTATTCTGTTAAGTCGAGTTACGGGTAAGCATCTACCTCCTTGGGAAACCATGATCCACGAGCAGTGTCCAAAATCCAGGTGAGTTCACGTTTATTCACTGAAACGAAAAACCCTAACCCCACATATAATATTTTGTCCTAAAGTCACGGGGTCAGATTTAATAATGATCAAACGAAGGGAATATCAGGGAGAGGCTGCTGGACCTGTTTACAGCTAAAGTGCTGTTAATACCAGTTCATCTGTCTCGATGGCTTCAGTTGTGCTCCAGAGAGGACTTTCTGTAGTACTGATGAAGACTCTAGTGGAGCACAAACTAATCGAATGTTTGGACGAAAAACTTACGTAGAAAGAAAGGTAGACATTAGGCGGTCATAGTGTAACGGAGAGTTTCTCCTATTAAGAGGTGAGGAACTCCTGTGAACTAGTGGAGAGGTCTTAACAAGTAGTAGACGGTCTTAAGAAATAAAGGAAAGTGTTAAGAAGTAGGAGAAGGTTTTGAGAAGTAGTGAGGTCATAAAGAGTAGGGGAAAGTCTTAAGAAGTAGGAGAAGGTTTTGAGAAGTAGTGAGAAGGTCATAAAGAGTAGGGAAAAGTCTTAAAAAGTTGTGGAAAGATCTTAAAAATTAAGGGAAGGTTTTTTGAAATAGTGGGAAAGGCTTAAGAAGTAGTGGAAAGGTGTTAAGATGTAGGAGAAGGTTTTAAGAAGTAGTGCGAAGGTTTTAAGAGTAGTGTGAAGGTCTTAAGAGTAGTGGGAAGGTGTTAAGATGTAGGAAAAGGTTTTAAGAAGTAGTGGGAAGGTCTTAAAAGTAGTGGGAAGGTGTTAAGATTTAGGAGAAGGCTTTAAGATGTAGTGGGAAGTTTCTAAGAAGTAGAGAAAGGTCTCAAGATGTAGTAGGAAGGTCTTAAGAAGTAAGAGAAGGTTTTTAAGAAGTAGGGGAAGGTCTTAAGATGTAGTAGGAAGGTTTTCAAGAAGTAGGGGAAGGTCATAAGGAGAAGAGGAAAGTCGTAAAAAGAAGTGGGAAGGTCTTATGAGGTTGAGGAAAGGTCTTAAGGAGTAAGGAAAGAAGTTGGGGAAGGTTTTAAGAAGTCGGGGAAGGCTTCAAGAAGTCGGAGAAGGTGTTAAGAAGTAGCAGAAATGTGTTAAGAATTAATGAGAAGGTTTAAGAGGATTTGGGGAGACAATACGAAGCCATGGGGAAGTCTTAATTAGCCAATGCGGACTTAAACAATACTAGGGTCTAAAAAGCAGTTAAGTCTTAATAAGCAGTCTTGAGAGGCAGTGAAGTCTTACTAAGAATGGGACAAATGTTTTAAGAAACAGTGAGGATAAAACATTAAGGGTAGGTCTTGGGTGTTTATGAGCAGTGAGTCGTTATTAAAAACACGATGGAAAGTCTTAAAAACTTGTGAGGATGACATAACAAGCAGAGGGGAGGTCTTTAAAAGCAGTGGATACGGCTTAAGAAACATGAAGTGGTCTTAAGAAGGACGGGGAGTTTAAGGAGCAGTCAGGTCTTCAATGGTACTGATAAAATCTTAACAAGCAGAGAGGTTTTAAGATGTAGTAGAGGGATCTCAAACAGATGTGGGAAGAATTTAAGAGGCAGCGAGATCTTTAGAGGCTGTGGGAGGTCTTAAAAAGCAAGGAGGTTTTAAGAATTAGGGAGGTCTAAAGACACAGCGAAGAGGTGTGACGAAGAAGTGAATAGGTGTCACGGGGAAGTGTGGAAGTCTTTCAAGGCAGCGGGTTGCGTTTTAAGAGACAAGGCCTCAGAAGACCACAGAGAGCGGGTCTTGAGAGAAAAGACCTCAGAAGACCACAGAGAGCGGGTCTTAAGAGAGACAAGACCTCAGAAGACCACAGAGAGCGGGTCTTAAGAGACAAGACCTCAGAAGACTACAGAGAGCGGGTCTTAAGAGAAAAGACCTCAGAAGACCACAGAGAGCGGGTCTTAAGAGACAAGACCTCAGAAGACCACAGAGAGCGGGTCTTAAGAGACAAGACCTCAAAAGACCACAGAGAGCAGGTCTTAAGAGAGATAAGACTTCAGAAGACCATAGAGACCGGGTCTTAAGAGACAAGACCTCAGAAGACCACAGAGAGCGGGTCTTGAGAGACAAGACCTCAGAAGACCACGGAGAGCGGGTCTTATTAAGAGAGATAAGACCTCAGAAGACCACAGAGAGCGGGTCTTGAGAGACAAGACCTCACAAGACCACAGAGAGCAGGTCTTAAGAGAGATAAGACCTCAGAAGACCACAGAGAGCAGATCTTAAGAGACAAGACCTCAGAAGACCACAGAGAGCGGGTCTTAAGAGACAAGACCTCAGAAGACCACAGAGAGCGGGTCTTGAGAGACAAGACCTCAGAAGTCAATAGAGAGCGGGTCTTAAGACACAAGACCTCAAAAGACCACAGAGAGCGGGTCTTAAGAGACAAGACCTCAGAAGACCACAGAGAGCGGGTCTTAAGAGACAAGACCTCAGAAGACCACAGAGAGCGGGTCTTAAGAGACAAGACCTCAAAAGACCACAGAGAGCGGGTCTTAAGAGACAAGACCTCAGAAGACCACAGAGAGCGGGTCTTAAGAGAGATAAGACCTCAGAAGACAACAGAGAGCAGGTCTTAAGAGACAAGACCTCAGAAGACCACAGAGAGCGGGTCTTGAGAGACAAGACCTCAGAAGACCACAGAGAGCGGGTCTTGAGAGACAAGATCTCAGAAGACCACAGAGAGCAGGTCTTAAGAGAGATAAGACCTCAGAAGACCACAGAGAGCGGGTCTTGAGAGACAAGACCTCAGAAGACCACAGAGAGCGAGTCTTAAGAGACAAGATCTCAGAAGACCACAGAGAGCAGGTCTTAAGAGAGATAAGACCTCAGAAGACCACAGAGAGCGGGTCTTGAGAGACAAGACCTCAGAAGACCACAGAGAGCGGGTCTTAAGAGACAAGATCTCAGAAGACCACAGAGAGCAGGTCTTAAGAGAGATAAGACCTCAGAAGACCACAGAGAGCGGGTCTTAAGAGACAAGACCTCAAAAGACCACAGAGAGCGGGTCTTAAGAGACAAGACCTCAGAAGACCACAGAGAGCGGGTCTTAAGAGACAAGACCTCAGAAGACCACAGAGAGCGGGTCTTAAGAGACAAGACCTCAGAAGACCACAGAGAGCAGGTCTTAAGAGAGATAAGACCTCAGAAGACCACAGAGAGCGGGTCTTAAGAGACAAGACCTCAGAAGACCACACAGAGTGGGTCTTAAGAAACAAGACCTCAGAAAACCACAGAGAGCGGGTCTTACGAGACAAGACCTCAGAAGACCACAGAGAGCAGGTCTTAAGAGAGATAAGACTTCAGAAGACCATAGAGACCGGGTCTTAAGAGGCAAGACCTCAGAAGACCACAGAGAGCGGGTCTTGAGAGACAAGACCTCAGAAGACCACGGAGAGCGGGTCTTATTAAGAGAGATAAGACCTCAGAAGACCACAGAGAGCGGGTCTTGAGAGACAAGACCTCACAAGACCACAGAGAGCAGATCTTAAGAGACAAGACCTCAGAAGACCACAGAGAGCGGGTCTTGAGAGACAAGACCTCAGAAGTCAACAGAGAGCGGGTCTTAAGACACAAGACCTCAAAAGACCACAGAGAGCGGGTCTTAAGAGACAAGACCTCAGAAGACCACAGAGAGCGGGTCTTAAGAGACAAGACCTCAGAAGACCACAGAGAGCGGGTCTTAAGAGACAAGACCTCAGAAGACCACAGAGAGCGGGTCTTAAGAGAGACAAGACCTCAGAAGACCACAGAGAGCGGGTCTTAAGAGAGATAAGACCTCAGAAGACCACAGAGAGCAGGTCTTAAGAGACAAGACCTCAGAAGACCACAGAGAGCGGGTCTTGAGAGACAAGACCCCAGAAGACCACAGAGAGCGGGTCTTGAGAGACAAGATCTCAGAAGACCACAGAGAGCAGGTCTTAAGAGAGATAAGACCTCAGAAGACCACAGAGAGCGGGTCTTGAGAGACAAGACCTCAGAAGACCACAGAGAGCGAGTCTTAAGAGACAAGATCTCAGAAGACCACAGAGAGCAGGTCTTAAGAGAGATAAGACCTCAGAAGACCACAGAGAGCGGGTCTTGAGAGACAAGACCTCAGAAGACCACAGAGAGCGGGTCTTAAGAGAAAAGATCTCAGAAGACCACAGAGAGCAGGTCTTAAGAGAGATAAGACCTCAGAAGACCACAGAGAGCGGGTCTTAAGACACAAGACCTCAAAAGACCACAGAGAGCGGGTCTTAAGAGACAAGACCTCAGAAGACCACAGAGAGCGGGTCTTAAGAGACAAGACCTCAGAAGACCACAGAGAGCGGGTCTTAAGAGACAAGACCACAGAAGACCACAGAGAGCAGGTCTTAAGAGAGATAAGACCTCAGAAGACCACAGAGAGCGGGTCTTAAGAGACAAGACCTCAGAAGACCACACAGAGTGGGTCTTAAGAAACAAGACCTCAGAAAACCACAGAGAGCGGGTCTTACGAGACAAGACCTCAGAAGACCACAGAGAGCGGGTCTTAAGAGACAAGACCTCAGAAGACCACAGAGAGCGGGTCTTAAGAGATAAGACCTTAGAAGACCACAGAGAGCGGGCCTTAAGAGACAAGACCTCAGAAGACCACAGAGAGCGGGTCTTAAGAGACAAGACCTAAGAAGACCACAGAGAGCGGGTCTCAAGAGACAAGACCTCAGAAGACCACAGAGAGCGGGCCTTAAGAGACAAGACCTCAGAAGACCACAAGAAAGTGGGTCTTAAGAGACAAGACCTCAGAAGACCACAGAGAGCGGGTCTTGAGAGACAAGATCTCAGAAGACCACAGAGAGCAGGTCTTAAGAGACAAGACCTCAGAAGACCACAGAGAGCGGGTCTTAAGAGACAAGACCTCAGAAGACCACAGAGAGCGGGTCTTAAGAGACAAGACCTCAGAAGACCACAGAGAGTGGGTCTTAAGAGACAAGACCTAAGAAGACCACAGAGAGCGGGTCTTAAGAGATAAGACCTCAGAAGACCACAGAGAGTGGGTCTTAAGAGACAAGACCTCAGAAAACCACAGAGAGCGGGTCTTAAGAGAGATAAGACCTCAGAAGACCACAGAGAGCGGGTCTTAAGAGACAAGACCTCAGAAGACCACAGAGAGTGGGTCTTAAGAGACAAGACCTCAGAAAACCACAGAGAGCGGGTCTCAAGAGACAAGACCTCAGAAGACCACAGAGAGCGGGTCTTAAGAGACAAGACCTAAGAAGACCACAGAGAGCGGGTCCTAAGAGATAAGACCTCAGAAGACCACAGAAAGTGGGTCTTAAGAGACAAGACCTCAGAAGACCACAGAGAGTGGGTCTTAAGAGACAAGACCTCAGAAAACCACAGAGAGCGGGTCTTAAGAGAGATAAGACCTCAGAAGACCACAGAGAGCGGGTCTTAAGAGACAAGACCTCAGAAGACCACAGAGAGTGGGTCTTAAGAGACAAGACCTCAGAAGACCACAGAGAACGGGTCTTAAGAGACAAGACCTCAGAAAACCACAGAGAGCGGGTCTTGAGAGACAAGACCTCAGAAGACCACAGAAAGCGGGTCTTAAGAGACAAGACCTCAGAAGACCACAGAGAGCGAGTCTTAAGAGACAAGACCTCAGAAGACCACAGAGAGCGGGTCTTAAGAGACAAGACCTCAGAAAACCACAGAGAGCGGGTCTTGAGAGACAAGACCTCAGAAGACCACAGAAAGCGGGTCTTAAGAGAGATAAGACCTCTGAAGACCACAGAGAGCGGGTCTTAAGAGAGAAGACCACAGAGGGCGGGTCTTGAGAGAAGACCTCAGAAGACCACAGAGAGTGGGTCTTAAGAGACAAGACCTCAGAAGACCACAGAGAGCAGGTTTCAAGACATAAGACCTCAGAAGACCACAGAGAGCAGGTCTCAAGACACAAGACCTCAGAAGACCACAGAGAGCAGGTCTTAAGACACAAGACCTCAGAAGACCACAGAGAGCAGGTCTTAAAACATAAGACCTCAGAAGACCACAGAGAGCAGGTCTTAAGACACAAGACCTCAGAAGACCGCAGAGAGCAGGTCTTAAGACACAAGACCTCAGAAGACCACAGAGAGAAGGTCTTAAGACACAAGACCTCAAAAGACCACAGAGAGCAGGTCTTAAGACACAAGACCTCAGAAGACCACAAAGAGCAGGTCTTAAGACACAAGACCTCAGAAGACCACAGAGAGCTGGTCTTAAGACACAAGACCTCAGAAGACCACAGAGAGCAGGTCTTAAGACACAAGACCTCAGAAGACCACAGAGAGCAGGTCTTAAGACACAAGACCTCAGAAGACCACAGAGAGCGGGTCTTAAGACACTAGACCTCAGAAGACCACAGAGAGCGGGTCTTAAGACACAAGACCTCAGAAGACCACAGAGAGCAGGTCTTAAGACACAAGACCTCAGAAGACCACAGAGAGCAGGTCTTAAGACACAAGACCTCAGAAGACCACAGAGAGCAGGTCTTAAGACACAAGACCTCAGAAGACCACAGAGAGCGGGTCTTAAGACACTAGACCTCAGAAGACCACAGAGAGCGGGTCTTAAGACACAAGACCTCAGAAGACCACAGAGAGCAGGTCTTAAGACACAAGACCTCAGAAGACCACAGAGAGCAGGTCTTAAGACACAAGACCTCAGAAGACCACAGAGAGCAGGTCTTAAGACACAAGACCTCAGAAGACCACAGAGAGCAGGTCTTAAGACACAAGACCTCAGAAGACCACAGAGAGCAGGTCTTAAGACACAAGACCTCGGAAGACCACAGAGAGCAGGTCTTAAGACACAAGACCTCGGAAGACCACAGAGAGCAGGTCTTAAGACACAAGACCTCGGAAGACCACAGAGAGCAGGTCTTAAGACACAAGACCTCAGAAGACCACAGAGAGCAGGTCTTAAGACACAAGACCTCGGAAGACCACAGAGAGCAGGTCTTAAGACACAAGACCTCAGAAGACCACAGAGAGCAGGTCTTAAGACACAAGACCTCAGAAGACCACAGAGAGCTGGTCTTAAGACACAAGACCTCAGAAGACCACAGAGAGCAGGTCTTAAGACACAAGACCTCAGAAGACCACAGAGAGCTGGTCTTAAGACACAAGACCTCAGAAGACCACAGAGAGCAGGTCTTAAGACACAAGACCTCAGAAGACCACAGAGAGCAGGTCTTAAGACACAAGACCTCAGAAGACCACAGAGAGCAGGTCTTAAGACACAAGACCTCAGAAGACCACAGAGAGCAGGTCTTAAGACACAAGACCTCAGAAGACCACAGAGAGCGGGTCTTAAGACACAAGACCTCAGAAGACCACAGAGAGCAGGTCTTAAGACACAAGACCTCAGAAGACCACAGAGAGCAGGTCTTAAGACAAAAGACCTCAGAAGACCACAGAGAGCAGGTCTTAAGACACAAGACCTCAGAAGACCACAGAGAGCAGGTCTTAAGACACAAGACCTCAGAAGACCACAGAGAGCAGGTCTTAAGACACAAGACCTCAGAAGACCACAGAGAGCAGGTCTTAAGACACAAGACCTCAGAAGACCACAGAGAGCAGGTCTTAAGACACAAGACCTCAGAAGACCACAGAGAGCTGGTCTTAAGACACAAGACCTCAGAAGACCACAGAGAGCTGGTCTTAAGACACAAGACCTCAGAAGACCACAGAGAGCAGGTCTTAAGACACAAGAACTCAGAAGACCACAGAGAGCAGGTCTTAAGACACAAGACCTCAGAAGACCACAGAGAGCAGGTCTTAAGACACAAGACCTCAGAAGACCACAGAGAGCTGGTCTTAAGACACAAGACCTCAGAAGACCACAGAGAGCAGGTCTTAAGACACAAGACCTCAGAAGACCACAGAGAGCTGGTCTTAAGACACAAGACCTCAGAAGACCACAGAGAGCTGGTCTTAAGACACAAGACCTCAGAAGACCACAGAGAGCAGGTCTTAAGACACAAGACCTCAGAAGACCACAGAGAGCTGGTCTTAAGACACAAGACCTCAGAAGACCACAGAGAGCTGGTCTTAAGACACAAGACCTCAGAAGACCACAGAGAGCAGGTCTTAAGACACAAGACCTCAGAAGACCACAGAGAGCAGGTCTTAAGACACAAGACATCAGAAGACCACAGAGAGCAGGTCTTAAGACACAAGACCTCAGAAGACCACAGAGAGCAGGTCTTAAGACACAAGACCTCAGAAGACCACAGAGAGCTGGTCTTAAGACACAAGACCTCAGAAGACCACAGAGAGCAGGTCTTAAGACACAAGACCTCAGAAGACCACAGAGAGCAGGTCTTAAGACACAAGACCTCAGAAGACCACAGAGAGCAGGTCTTAAGACAAAAGACCTCAGAAGACCACAGAGAGCAGGTGAACATCAAAATGGTATACAATACCGACAGGTTGTTAGGTAAGACACATATGCAACAGTTAGACAACTTTATTCCGAAACGTTTCGCCTACACAGTAGGCTTCTTCAGTCGAATACAGAAAGTAGGCAGGAACAGTAGAGATGTGAAGACGATGTAATCAGTCCATCACCCTTAAAGTCGTAGAATTTGAGGTTGTCAGTCCCTCGGCCTGGAGAAGTTCAGTTCCATAGTCAGGAACTATCTGAAGATCAAGCGACAGTGCGGAGACTTAAATACTGTCGGAAGGAGAGGTGCAGGGTAGTAGTAGTAGTAGTAGTAGTAGTAGTGAGAGGCAACTGAGAGGTCATGTCCCTCTCAGATCCAACCCTTCTCACTTGAAAAGTTTGTCCAAGGTGTTTTCTGTACCAAGATGCCACGTGTTGCAGTGTCTGACAAGATGAACATCAAAATGGTATACAATACCGACAGGTTGTTAGGTAAGACACATATGCAACAGTTAGACAACTTTATTCCGAAACGTTTCGCCTACACAGTAGGCTTCTTCAGTCGAATACAGAAAGTAGGCAGGAACAGTAGAGATGTGAAGACGATGTAATCAGTCCATCACCCTTAAAGTCGTAGAATTTGAGGTTGTCAGTCCCTCGGCCTGGAGAAGTTCAGTTCCATAGTCAGGAACTATCTGAAGATCAAGCGACAGTGCGGAGACTTAAATACTGTCGGAAGGAGAGGTGCAGGGTAGTAGTAGTAGTAGTAGTAGTAGTAGTGAGAGGCAACTGAGAGGTCATGTCCCTCTCAGATCCAACCCTTCTCACTTGAAAAGTTTGTCCAAGGTGTTTTCTGTACCAAGATGCCACGTGTTGCAGTGTCTGACAAGATGAACATCAAAATGGTATACAATACCGACAGGTTGTTAGGTAAGACACATATGCAACAGTTAGACAACTTTATTCCGAAACGTTTCGCCTACACAGTAGGCTTCTTCAGTCGAATACAGAAAGTAGGCAGGAACAGTAGAGATGTGAAGACGATGTAATCAGTCCATCACCCTTAAAGTCGTAGAATTTGAGGTTGTCAGTCCCTCGGCCTGGAGAAGTTCAGTTCCATAGTCAGGAACTATCTGAAGATCAAGCGACAGTGCGGAGACTTAAATACTGTCGGAAGGAGAGGTGCAGGGTAGTAGTAGTAGTAGTAGTAGTAGTAGTGAGAGGCAACTGAGAGGTCATGTCCCTCTCAGATCCAACCCTTCTCACTTGAAAAGTTTGTCCAAGGTGTTTTCTGTACCAAGATGCCACGTGTTGCAGTGTCTGACAAGATGAACATCAAAATGGTATACAATACCGACAGGTTGTTAGGTAAGACACATATGCAACAGTTAGACAACTTTATTCCGAAACGTTTCGCCTACACAGTAGGCTTCTTCAGTCGAATACAGAAAGTAGGCAGGAACAGTAGAGATGTGAAGACGATGTAATCAGTCCATCACCCTGTCGGTATTGTATACCATTTTGATGTTCATCTTGTCAGACACTGCAACACGTGGCATCTTGGTACAGAAAACACCTTGGACAAACTTTTCAAGTGAGAAGGGTTGGATCTGAGAGGGACATGACCTCTCAGTTGCCTCTCACTACTACTACTACTACTACTACTACTACCCTGCACCTCTCCTTCCGACAGTATTTAAGTCTCCGCACTGTCGCTTGATCTTCAGATAGTTCCTGACTATGGAACTGAACTTCTCCAGGCCGAGGGACTGACAACCTCAAATTCTACGACTTTAAGGGTGATGGACTGATTACATCGTCTTCACATCTCTACTGTTCCTGCCTACTTTCTGTATTCGACTGAAGAAGCCTACTGTGTAGGCGAAACGTTTCGGAATAAAGTTGTCTAACTGTTGCATATGTGTCTTACCTAACAACCTGTCGGTATTGAATACCATTTTGATGTTCATCTTGTCAGACACTGCAACACGTGGCATCTTGGTACAGAAAACACCTTGGACAAACTTTTCAAGTGAGAAAGGTTGGATCTGAGAGGGACATGACCTCTCAGTTGCCTCTCACTACTACTACTACTACTACTACTACTACCCTGCACCTCTCCTTCCGACAGTATTTAAGTCTCCGCACTGTCGCTTGATCTTCAGATAGTTCCTGACTATGGAACTGAACTTCTCCAGGCCGAGGGACTGACAACCTCAAATTCTACGACTTTAAGGGTGATGGACTGATTACATCGTCTTCACATCTCTACTGTTCCTGCCTACTTTCTGTATTCGACTGAAGAAGCCTACTGTGTAGGCGAAACGTTTCGGAATAAAGTTGTCTAACTGTTGCATATGTGTCTTACCTAACAACCTGTCGGTATTGTATACCATTTTGATGTTCATCTTGTCAGACACTGCAACACGTGGCATCTTGGTACAGAAAACACCTTGGACAAACTTTTCAAGTGAGAAGGGTTGGATCTGAGAGGGACATGACCTCTCAGTTGCCTCTCACTACTACTACTACTACTACTACTACTACCCTGCACCTCTCCTTCCGACAGTATTTAAGTCTCCGCACTGTCGCTTGATCTTCAGATAGTTCCTGACTATGGAACTGAACTTCTCCAGGCCGAGGGACTGACAACCTCAAATTCTACGACTTTAAGGGTGATGGACTGATTACATCGTCTTCACATCTCTACTGTTCCTGCCTACTTTCTGTATTCGACTGAAGAAGCCTACTGTGTAGGCGAAACGTTTCGGAATAAAGTTGTCTAACTGTTGCATATGTGTCTTACCTAACAACCTGTCGGTATTGTATACCATTTTGATGTTCATCTTGTCAGACACTGCAACACGTGGCCTCTTGGTACAGAAAACACCTTGGACAAACTTTTCAAGTGAGAAGGGTTGGATCTGAGAGGGACATGACCTCTCAGTTGCCTCTCACTACTACTACTACTACTACTACTACTACCCTGCACCTCTCCTTCCGACAGTATTTAAGTCTCCGCACTGTCGCTTGATCTTCAGATAGTTCCTGACTATGGAACTAAACTTCTCCAGGCCGAGGGACTGACAACCTCAAATTCTACGACTTTAAGGGTGATGGACTGATTACATCGTCTTCACATCTCTACTGTTCCTGCCTACTTTCTGTATTCGACTGAAGAAGCCTACTGTGTAGGCGAAACGTTTCGGAATAAAGTTGTCTAACTGTTGCATATGTGTCTTACCTAACACAGAGAGCAGGTCTTAA
This sequence comes from Cherax quadricarinatus, assembly GCF_038502225.1. Taxonomy (NCBI): domain Eukaryota; kingdom Metazoa; phylum Arthropoda; class Malacostraca; order Decapoda; family Parastacidae; genus Cherax; species Cherax quadricarinatus. The sequence goes on along the minus strand of NC_091330.1, from coordinate 25,029,584 downwards.
GACACAAGACCTCAGAAGACCACAGAGAGCTGGTCATAAGACACAAGACCTCAGAAGACCACAGAGAGCAGGTCTTAAGACACAAGACCTCAGAAGACCACAGAGAGCAGGTCTTAAGACACAAGACCTCAGAAGACCACAGAGAGCAGGTCTTAAGACACAAGACCTCAGAAGACCACAGAGAGCAGGTCTTCAGACACAAGACCTAAGAAGACCACAGAGAGCAGGTCTTAAGACACAAGACCTCAGAAGACCACAGAGAGCTGGTCTTAAGACACAAGACCTCAGAAGACCACAGAGAGCAGGTCTTAAGACACAAGACCTCAGAAGACCACAGAGAGCAGGTCTTAAGACACAAGACCTCAGAAGACCACAGAGAGCAGGTCTTAAGACACAAGACCTCAGAAGACCACAGAGAGCAGGTCTTAAGACACAAGACCTCAGAAGACCACAGAGAGCAGGTCTTAAGACACAAGACCTCAGAAGACCACAGAGAGCAGGTCTTAAGACACAAGACCTCAGAAGACCACAGAGAGCAGGTCTTAAGACACAAGACCTCAGAAGACCACAGAGAGCTGGTCTTAAGACACAAGACCTCAGAAGACCACAGAGAGCTGGTCTTAAGACACAAGACCTCAGAAGACCACAGAGAGCAGGTCTTAAGACACAAGACCTCAGAAGACCACAGAGAGCAGGTCTTAAGACACAAGACCTCAGAAGACCACAGAGAGCAGGTCTTAAGACACAAGACCTCAGAAGACCACAGAGAGCTGGTCTTAAGACACAAGACCTCAGAAGACCACAGAGAGCAGGTCTTAAGACACAAGACCTCAGAAGACCACAGAGAGCTGGTCTTAAGACACAAGACCTCAGAAGACCACACAGAGCTGGTCTTAAGACACAAGACCTCAGAAGACCACAGAGAGCAGGTCTTAAGACACAAGACCTCAGAAGACCACAGAGAGCTGGTCTTAAGACACAAGACCTCAGAAGACCACAGAGAGCTGGTCTTAAGACACAAGACCTCAGAAGACCACAGAGAGCAGGTCTTAAGACACAAGACCTCAGAAGACCACAGAGAGCAGGTCTTAAGACACAAGACCTCAGAAGACCACAGAGAGCAGGTCTTAAGACACAAGACCTCAGAAGACCACAGAGAGCAGGTCTTAAGACACAAGACCTCAGAAGACCACAGAGAGCTGGTCTTAAGACACAAGACCTCAGAAGACCACAGAGAGCAGGTCTTAAGACACAAGACCTCAGAAGACCACAGAGAGCAGGTCTTAAGACACAAGACCTCAGAAGACCACAGAGAGCTGGTCTTAAGACACAAGACCTCAGAAGACCACAGAGAGCAGGTCTTAAGACACAAGACCTCAGAAGACCAGAGAGAGCAGGTCTTAAGACACAAGACCTCAGAAGACCACAGAGAGCAGGTCTTAAGACACAAGACCTCAGAAGACCACAGAGAGCAGGTCTTAAGACACAAGACCTCAGAAGACCACAGAGAGCAGGTCTTAAGACACAAGACCTCAGAAGACCACAGAGAGCAGGTCTTAAGACACAAGACCTCAGAAGACCACAGAGAGCTGGTCTTAAGACACAAGACCTCAGAAGACCACAGAGAGCAGGTCTTAAGACACAAGACCTCAGAAGACCACAGAGAGCTGGTCTTAAGACACAAGACCTCAGAAGACCACAGAGAGCTGGTCTTAAGACACAAGACCTCAGAAGACCACAGAGAGCAGGTCTTAAGACACAAGACCTCAGAAGACCACAGAGAGCTGGTCTTAAGACACAAGACCTCAGAAGACCACAGAGAGCTGGTCTTAAGACACAAGACCTCAGAAGACCACAGAGAGCAGGTCTTAAGACACAAGACCTCAGAAGACCACAGAGAGCAGGTCTTAAGACACAAGACCTCAGAAGACCACAGAGAGCAGGTCTTAAGACACAAGACCTCAGAAGACCACAGAGAGCAGGTCTTAAGACACAAGACCTCAGAAGACCACAGAGAGCTGGTCTTAAGACACAAGACCTCAGAAGACCACAGAGAGCAGGTCTTAAGACACAAGACCTCAGAAGACCACAGAGAGCAGGTCTTAAGACACAAGACCTCAGAAGACCACAGAGAGCAGGTCTTAAGACACAAGACCTCAGAAGACCACAGAGAGCAGGTCTTAAGACACAAGACCTCAGAAGACCACAGAGAGCTGGTCTTAAGACACAAGACCTCAGAAGACCACAGAGAGCAGGTCTTAAGACACAAGACCTCAGAAGACCACAGAGAGCAGGTCTTAAGACACAAGACCTAAGAAGACCACAGAGAGCAGGTCTTAAGACACAAGACCTCAGAAGACCACAGAGAGCAGGTCTTAAGACACAAGACCTAAGAAGACCACAGAGAGCAGGTCTTAAGACACAAGACCTCAGAAGACCACAGAGAGCTGGTCTTAAGACACAAGACCTCAGAAGACCACAGAGAGCAGGTCTTAAGACACAAGACCTCAGAAGACCACAGAGAGCAGGTCTTAAGACACAAGACCTCAGAAGACCACAGAGAGCAGGTCTTAAGACACAAGACCTCAGAAGACCACAGAGAGCAGGTCTTAAGACACAAGACCTCAGAAGACCACAGAGAGCAGGTCTTAAGACACAAGACCTCAGAAGACCACAGAGAGCAGGTCTTAAGACACAAGACCTCAGAAGACCACAGAGAGCAGGTCTTAAGACACAAGACCTCAGAAGACCACAGAGAGCTGGTCTTAAGACACAAGACCTCAGAAGACCACAGAGAGCTGGTCTTAAGACACAAGACCTCAGAAGACCACAGAGAGCAGGTCTTAAGACACAAGACCTCAGAAGACCACAGAGAGCAGGTCTTAAGACACAAGACCTCAGAAGACCACAGAGAGCAGGTCTTAAGACACAAGACCTCAGAAGACCACAGAGAGCTGGTCTTAAGACACAAGACCTCAGAAGACCACAGAGAGCAGGTCTTAAGACACAAGACCTCAGAAGACCACAGAGAGCTGGTCTTAAGACACAAGACCTCAGAAGACCACACAGAGCTGGTCTTAAGACACAAGACCTCAGAAGACCACAGAGAGCAGGTTTTAAGACACAAGACCTCAGAAGACCACAGAGAGCTGGTCTTAAGACACAAGACCTCAGAAGACCACAGAGAGCTGGTCTTAAGACACAAGACCTCAGAAGACCACAGAGAGCAGGTCTTAAGACACAAGACCTCAGAAGACCACAGAGAGCAGGTCTTAAGACACAAGACCTCAGAAGACCACAGAGAGCAGGTCTTAAGACACAAGACCTCAGAAGACCACAGAGAGCAGGTCTTAAGACACAAGACCTCAGAAGACCACAGAGAGCAGGTCTTAAGACACAAGACCTCAGAAGACCACAGAGAGCTGGTCTTAAGACACAAGACCTCAGAAGACCACAGAGAGCAGGTCTTAAGACACAAGACCTCAGAAGACCACAGAGAGCAGGTCTTAAGACACAAGACCTCAGAAGACCACAGAGAGCAGGTCTTAAGACACAAGACCTCAGAAGACCACAGAGAGCAGGTCTTAAGACACAAGACCTCAGAAGACCACAGAGAGCTGGTCTTAAGACACAAGACCTCAGAAGACCACAGAGAGCAGGTCTTAAGACACAAGACCTCAGAAGACCACAGAGAGCAGGTCTTAAGACACAAGACCTAAGAAGACCACAGAGAGCAGGTCTTAAGACACAAGACCTCAGAAGACCACAGAGAGCAGGTCTTAAGACACAAGACCTAAGAAGACCACAGAGAGCAGGTCTTAAGACACAAGACCTCAGAAGACCACAGAGAGCTGGTCTTAAGACACAAGACCTCAGAAGACCACAGAGAGCAGGTCTTAAGACACAAGACCTCAGAAGACCACAGAGAGCAGGTCTTAAGACACAAGACCTCAGAAGACCACAGAGAGCAGGTCTTAAGACACAAGACCTCAGAAGACCACAGAGAGCAGGTCTTAAGACACAAGACCTCAGAAGACCACAGAGAGCAGGTCTTAAGACACAAGACCTCAGAAGACCACAGAGAGCAGGTCTTAAGACACAAGACCTCAGAAGACCACAGAGAGCAGGTCTTAAGACACAAGACCTCAGAAGACCACAGAGAGCTGGTCTTAAGACACAAGACCTCAGAAGACCACAGAGAGCTGGTCTTAAGACACAAGACCTCAGAAGACCACAGAGAGCAGGTCTTAAGACACAAGACCTCAGAAGACCACAGAGAGCAGGTCTTAAGACACAAGACCTCAGAAGACCACAGAGAGCAGGTCTTAAGACACAAGACCTCAGAAGACCACAGAGAGCTGGTCTTAAGACACAAGACCTCAGAAGACCACAGAGAGCAGGTCTTAAGACACAAGACCTCAGAAGACCACAGAGAGCTGGTCTTAAGACACAAGACCTCAGAAGACCACACAGAGCTGGTCTTAAGACACAAGACCTCAGAAGACCACAGAGAGCAGGTTTTAAGACACAAGACCTCAGAAGACCACAGAGAGCTGGTCTTAAGACACAAGACCTCAGAAGACCACAGAGAGCTGGTCTTAAGACACAAGACCTCAGAAGACCACAGAGAGCAGGTCTTAAGACACAAGACCTCAGAAGACCACAGAGAGCAGGTCTTAAGACAGAAGACCTCAGAAGACCACAGAGAGCAGGTCTTAAGACACAAGACCTCAGAAGACCACAGAGAGCAGGTCTTAAGACACAAGACCTCAGAAGACCACAGAGAGCAGGTCTTAAGACACAAGACCTCAGAAGACCACAGAGAGCTGGTCTTAAGACACAAGACCTCAGAAGACCACAGAGTGCAGGTCTTAAGACACAAGACCTCAGAAGACCACAGAGAGCAGGTCTTAAGACACAAGACCTCAGAAGACCACAGAGAGCGGGTCTTAAGACACAAGACCTCAGAAGACCACAGAGAGCAGGTCTTAAGACACAAGACCTCAGAAGACCACAGAGAGCTGGTCTTAAGACACAAGACCTCAGAAGACCACAGAGAGCAGGTCTTAAGACACAAGACCTCAGAAGACCACAGAGAGCAGGTCTTAAGACACAAGACCTCAGAAGACCACAGAGAGCAGGTCTTAAGACACAAGACCTCAGAAGACCACAGAGAGCTGGTCTTAAGACACAAGACCTCAGAAGACCACAGAGTGCAGGTCTTAAGACACAAGACCTCAGAAGACCACAGAGAGCAGGTCTTAAGACACAAGACCTCAGAAGACCACAGAGAGCGGGTCTTAAGACACAAGACCTCAGAAGACCACAGAGAGCAGGTCTTAAGACACAAGACCTCAGAAGACCACAGAGAGCTGGTCTTAAGACACAAGACCTCAGAAGACCACAGAGTGCAGGTCTTAAGACACAAGACCTCAGAAGACCACAGAGAGCAGGTCTTAAGACACAAGACCTCAGAAGACCACAGAGAGCGGGTCTTAAGACACAAGACCTCAGAAGACCACAGAGAGCAGGTCTTAAGACACAAGACCTCAGAAGACCACAGAGAGCTGGTCTTAAGACACAAGACCTCAGAAGACCACAGAGAGCAGGTCTTAAGACACAAGACCTCAGAAGACCACAGAGAGGAGGTCTTAAAACACAAGACCTCAGAAGACCACAGAGAGCTGGTCTTAAGACACAAGACCTCAGAAGACCACAGAGAGCTGGTCTTAAGACACAACACCTCAGAAGACCACAAAGAGCTGGTCTTAAGACACAAGACCTCAGAAGACCACAGAGAGCTGGTCTTAAGACACAAGACCTCAGAAGACCACAGAGAGCAGGTCTTAAGACACAAGACCTCAGAAGACCACAGAGAGCTGGTCTTAAGACACAAGACCTCAGAAGACCACAGAGAGCAGGTCTTAAGACACAAGACCTCAGAAGACCACAGAGAGCAGGTCTTAAGACAAAAGACCTCAGAAGACCACAGAGAGCAGGTCTTAAGACACAAGACCTCAGAAGACCACAGAGAGCAGGTCTTAAGACACAAGACCTCAGAAGACCACAGAGAGCAGGTCTTAAGACACAATACCTCAGAAGACCACAGAGAGCAGGTCTTAAGACACAAGACCTCAGAAGACCACAGAGAGCAGGTCTTAAGACACAAGACCTCAGAAGATCACAGAGAGCTGGTCTTAAGACACAAGACCTCAGAAGACCACAGAGAGCAGGTCTTAAGACACAAGAAATCAGAAGACCAGAGAGAGCAGGTCTTAAGACACAAGACCTCAGAAGACCACAGAGAGCAGGTCTTAAGACACAAGACCTCAGAAGACCACAGAGAGCAGGTCTTAAGACACAAGACCTCAGAAGACCACAGAGAGCGGGTCTTAAGACACAAGACCTCAGAAGACCACAGAGAGCAGGTCTTAAGACACAAGACCTCAGAAGACCACAGAGAGCTGGTCTTAAGACACAAGACCTCAGAAGACCACAGAGAGCAGGTCTTAAGACACAAGACCTCAGAAGACCACAGAGAGCAGGTCTTAAGACACAAGACCTCAGAAGACCACAGAGAGCTGGTCTTAAGACACAAGACCTCAGAAGACCACAGAGAGCTGGTCTTAAGACACAAGACCTCAGAAGACCACAGAGAGCTGGTCTTAAGACACAAGACCTCAGAAGACCACAGAGAGCTGGTCTTAAGACACAAGACCTCAGAAGACCACAGAGAGCAGGTCTTAAGACACAAGACCTCAGAAGACCACAGAGAGCAGGTCTTAAGACACAAGACCTCAGAAGACCACAGAGAGCAGGTCTTAAGACACAAGACCTCAGAAGACCACAGAGAGCAGGTCTTAAGACACAAGACCTCAGAAGACCACAGAGAGCAGGTCTTAAGACACAAGACCTCAGAAGACCACAGAGAGCAGGTCTTAAGACACAAGACCTCAGAAGACCACAGAGAGCTGGTCTTAAGACACAAGACCTCAGAAGACCACAGAGAGCTGGTCTTAAGACACAAGACCTCAGAAGACCACAGAGAGCAGGTCTTAAGACACAAGACCTCAGAAGACCACAGAGAGCAGGTCTTAAGACACAAGACCTCAGAAGACCACAGAGAGCAGGTCTTAAGACACAAGACCTCAGAAGACCACAGAGAGCTGGTCTTAAGACACAAGACCTCAGAAGACCACAGAGAGCAGGTCTTAAGACACAAGACCTCAGAAGACCACAGAGAGCAGGTCTTAAGACACAAGACCTCAGAAGACCACAGAGAGCAGGTCTTAAGACACAAGACCTCAGAAGACCACAGAGAGCAGGTCTTAAGACACAAGACCTCAGAAGACCACAGAGAGCAGGTCTTAAGACACAAGACCTCAGAAGACCACAGAGAGCAGGTCTTAAGACACAAGACCTCAGAAGACCACAGAGAGCAGGTCTTAAGACACAAGACCTCAGAAGACCACAGAGAGCAGGTCTTAAGACACAAGACCTCAGAAGACCACAGAGAGCAGGTCTTAAGACACAAGACCTCAGAAGACCACAGAGAGCAGGTCTTAAGACACAAGACCTCAGAAGACCACAGAGAGCTGGTCTTAAGACACAAGACCTCAGAAGACCACAGAGTGCAGGTCTTAAGACACAAGACCTCAGAAGACCACAGAGAGCAGGTCTTAAGACACAAGACCTCAGAAGACCACAGAGAGCGGGTCTTAAGACACAAGACCTCAGAAGACCACAGAGAGCAGGTCTTAAGACACAAGACCTCAGAAGACCACAGAGAGCTGGTCTTAAGACACAAGACCTCAGAAGACCAAAGAGAGCAGGTCTTAAGACACAAGACCTCAGAAGACCACAGAGAGGAGGTCTTAAAACACAAGACCTCAGAAGACCACAGAGAGCTGGTCTTAAGACACAAGACCTCAGAATACCACAGAGAGCTGGTCTTAAGACACAACACCTCAGAAGACCACAAAGAGCTGGTCTTAAGACACAAGACCTCAGAAGACCACAGAGAGCTGGTCTTAAGACACAAGACCTCAGAAGACCACAGAGAGCAGGTCTTAAGACACAAGACCTCAGAAGACCACAGAGAGCTGGTCTTAAGACACAAGACCTCAGAAGACCACAGAGAGCAGGTCTTAAGACACAAGACCTCAGAAGACCACAGAGAGCAGGTCTTAAGACAAAAGACCTCAGAAGACCACAGAGAGCAGGTCTTAAGACACAAGACCTCAGAAGACCACAGAGAGCAGGTCTTAAGACACAAGACCTCAGAAGACCACAGAGAGCAGGTCTTAAGACACAAGACCTCAGAAGACCACAGAGAGCAGGTCTTAAGACACAAGACCTCAGAAGACCACAGAGAGCAGGTCTTAAGACACAAGACCTCAGAAGATCACAGAGAGCTGGTCTTAAGACACAAGACCTCAGAAGACCACAGAGAGCAGGTCTTAAGACACAAGAAATCAGAAGACCAGAGAGAGCAGGTCTTAAGACACAAGACCTCAGAAGACCACAGAGAGCAGGTCTTAAGACACAAGACCTCAGAAGACCACAGAGAGCAGGTCTTAAGACACAAGACCTCAGAAGACCACAGAGAGCGGGTCTTAAGACACAAGACCTCAGAAGACCACAGAGAGCAGGTCTTAAGACACAAGACCTCAGAAGACCACAGAGAGCTGGTCTTAAGACACAAGACCTCAGAAGACCACAGAGAGCAGGTCTTAAGACACAAGACCTCAGAAGACCACAGAGAGCAGGTCTTAAGACACAAGACCTCAGAAGACCACAGAGAGCTGGTCTTAAGACACAAGACCTCAGAAGACCACAGAGAGCTGGTCTTAAGACACAAGACCTCAGAAGACCACAGAGAGCTGGTCTTAAGACACAAGACCTCAGAAGACCACAGAGAGCTGGTCTTAAGACACAAGACCTCAGAAGACCACAGAGAGCAGGTCTTAAGACACAAGACCTCAGAAGACCACAGAGAGCAGGTCTTAAGACACAAGACCTCAGAAGACCACAGAGAGGAGGTCTTAAGACACAAGACCTCAGAAGACCACAGAGAGCAGGTCTTAAGACACAAGACCTCAGAAGACCACAGAGAGCAGGTCTTAAGACACAAGACCTCAGAAGACCACAGAGAGCAGGTCTTAAGACACAAGACCTCAGAAGACCACAGAGAGCTGGTCTTAAGACACAAGACCTCAGAAGACCACAGAGAGCTGGTCTTAAGACACAAGACCTCAGAAGACCACAGAGAGCAGGTCTTAAGACACAAGACCTCAGAAGACCACAGAGAGCAGGTATTAAGACACAAGACCTCAGAAGACCACAGAGAGCAGGTCTTAAGACACAAGACCTCAGAAGACCACAGAGAGCTGGTCTTAAGACACAAGACCTCAGAAGACCACAGAGAGCAGGTCTTAAGACACAAGACCTCAGAAGACCACAGAGAGCAGGTCTTAAGACACAAGACCTCAGAAGACCACAGAGAGCAGGTCTTAAGACACAAGACCTCAGAAGACCACAGAGAGCAGGTCTTAAGACACAAGACCTCAGAAGACCACAGAGAGCTGGTCTTAAGACACAAGACCTCAGAAGACCACAGAGAGCAGGTCTTAAGACACAAGACCTCAGAAGACCACAGAGAGCTGGTCTTAAGACACAAGACCTCAGAAGACCACAGAGAGCTGGTCTTAAGACACAAGACCTCAGAAGACCACAGAGAGCAGGTCTTAAGACACAAGACCTCAGAAGACCACAGAGAGCTGGTCTTAAGACACAAGACCTCAGAAGACCACAGAGAGCAGGTCTTAAGACACAAGACCTCAGAAGACCACAGAGAGCAGGTCTTAAGACACAAGACCTCAGAAGACCACAGAGAGCAGGTCTTAAGACACAAGACATCAGAAGACCACAGAGAGCAGGTCTTAAGACACAAGACCTCAGAAGACCACAGAGAGCTGGTCTTAAGACACAAGACCTCAGAAGACCACAGAGAGCAGGTCTTAAGACACAAGACCTCAGAAGACCACAGAGAGCAGGTCTTAAGACACAAGACCTCAGAAGACCACAGAGAGCAGGTCTTAAGACTCAAGACCTCAGAAGACCACAGAGAGCAGGTCTTAAGACACAAGACCTCAGAAGACCACAGAGAGCAGGTCTTAAGACACAAGACCTCAGAAGACCACAGAGAGCAGGTCTTAAGACACAAGACCTCACAAGACCACAGAGAGCTGGTCTTAAGACACAAGACCTCAGAAGACCACAGAGAGCTGGTCTTAAGACACAAGACCTCAGAAGACCACAGAGAGCAGGTCTTAAGACACAAGACCTCAGAAGACCACAGAGAGTGGGTCTTAAGACACAAGACCTCAGAAGACCACAGAGAGCAGGTCTTAAGACACAAGACCTCAGAAGACCACAGAGAGCTGGTCTTAAGACACAAGACCTCAGAAGACCACAGAGAGCAGGTCTTAAGACACAAGACCTCAGAAGACCACAGAGAGCAGGTCTTAAGACACAAGACCTCAGAAGACCACAGAGAGCTGGTCTTAAGACACAAGACCTCAGAAGACCAGCGGGACCTCACAATATCAGTGACACAAATAAAACAATTAAATTCTTCAGAAGTTTTTAATTGAGGTTGAGACTTGGTGCTCCACACACCCGGGAACACTTGGTGCTCCACACACCCGGGAACACTTGGTGCTCCACACACCCGGGAACACTTGATGCTCCACACACCCGGGAACACTTGGTGCTCCACACACCCGGGAACACTTGGTGCTCCACACACCCGGGAACACTTGGTGCTCCACACACCCGGGAACACTTGGTGCTCCACACACCCGGGAACACTTGGTGCTCCACACACCCGGGAACACTTGGTGCTCCACACACCCGGGAACACTTGGTGTTCCACACACCCGGGAACACTTGGTGCTCCACACACCCGGGAACACTTGGTGCTCCACACACCCGGGAACACTTGGTGCTCCACACACCCGGGAACACTTGGTGCTCCACACACCCGGGAACACTTGGTGCTCCACACACCCGGGAACACTTGGTGCTCCACACACCCGGAAACACTTGGTGCTCCACACACCCGGGAACACTTGGTGCTCCACACACCCGGGAACACTTGGTGCTCCACACACCCGGGAACACTTGGTGCTCCACACACCCGGGAACACTTGGTGCTCCACACACCCGGGAACACTTGGTGCTCCACACACCCGGGAACACTTGGTGCTCCACACACCCAGGAACACTTGGTGCTCCACACACCCGGGAACACTTGGTGCTCCACACACCCGGGAACACTTGGTGCTCCACACACCCGGGAACACTTGGTGCTCCACACACCCGGGAACACTTGGTGCTCCACACACCCGGGAACACTTGGTGCTCCACACACCCGGGAACACTTGGTGCTCCACACACCCGGGAATACTTGGTGCTCCACACACCCGGGAACACTTGGTGCTCCACACACCCGGAAACACTTGGTGCTCCACACACCCGGGAACACTTGGTGCTCCACACACCCGGGAACACTTGGTGCTCCACACACCCGGGAACACTTGGTGCTCCACACACCCGGGAACACTTGGTGCTCCACACACCCGGGAACACTTGGTGCTCCACACACCCGGGAACACTTGGTGCTCCACACACCCGGGAACACTTGGTGCTCCACACACCCGGGAACACTTGGTGCTCCACACACCCGGGAACACTTGGTGCTCCACACACCCGGGAACACTTGGTGCTCCACACACCCGGGAACACTTGGTGCTCCACACACCCGGGAACCCCTGGTGCTCCACACACCCGGGAACACTTGGTGCTCCACACACCCGGGAACACCTGGTGCTCCACACACCCGGGAACACTTGGTGCTCCACACACCCGGGAACACTTGGTGCTCCACACACCCGGGAACACCTGGTTCTCCACACACCCGGGAACACTTGGTGCTCCACACACCCGGGAACACCTGGTGCTCCACACACCCGGGAACACTTGGTGCTCCACACACCCGGGAACACTTGGTGCTCCACACACCCGGGAACACCTGGTGCTCCACACACCCGGGAACACTTGGTGCTCCACACACAGGGGAACACCTGGTGCTCCACACACCCGGGAACACTTGGTGCTCCACACACCCGGGAACACTTGGTGCTCCACACACCCGGGAACACCTGGTGCTCCACACACCCGGAAACACTTGGTGCTCCACACACCCGGGAACACCTGGTGCTCCACACACCCGGGAACACTTGGTGCTCCACACACCCGGGAACACTTGGTGCTCCACACACCCGGGAACACCTGGTGCTCCACACACCCGGGAACACTTGGTGCTCCACACACCCGGGAGCACTTGGTGCTCCACACACCCGGGAGCACTTGGTGCTCCACACACCCGGGAACACTTGGTGCTCCACACACCCGGAAACACTTGGTGCTCCACACACCCGGAAACACTTGGTGCTCCACACACCCGGGAACACTTGGTGCTCCACACACCCGGGAACACTTGGTGCTCCACACACCCGGGAACTCTTGGTGCTCCACACACCCGGGAACACTTGGTGTTCCACGCACCCGGGAACACTTGGTGTTGCACACACCCGGGAACACATGGTGCTCCACACACCCGGGAACACTTTGTGCTCCACACACCCGGGAACACTTGGTGCTCCACACACCCGGGAACACTTGGTGCTCCACACACCCGGGAACACTTGGTGCTCCACACACCCGGGAACACTTGGTGCTCCACACACCCGGGAACACTTGGTGCTCCACACACCTATGAACACATGGTGCTCCACACACCCGGGAACACTTGGTGCTCCACACACCCGGGAACACTTAGTGCTCCACACATCCAGGAACACTTGGTGCTCCACACACCCGGGAACACTTGGTGCTCCACACACCCGGGAACACTTGATGCTCCACACACCCGGGAGCACTTGGTGCTCCACACACCCGGAAACACTTGGTGTTCCACACACCCGGGAACACTTGGTGCTCCACACACCCGGGAACACTTGGTGCTCCACACACCCGGGAACACTTGGTGCTCCACACACCCGGGAACACTTGGTGCTCCACACACCCGGGAACACTTGGTGCTCCACACACCCGGGAACACTTGGTGCTCCACACACCCGGGAACACTTGGTGCTCCACACACCCGGAAACACTTGGTGCTCCACACACCCGGGAACACTTGGTGCTCCACACACCCGGGAACACTTGGTGCTCCACACACCCGGGAACACTTGGTGCTCCACACACCCGGGAACACCTGGTGCTCCACACACCCGGGAACACTTGGTGCTCCACACACCCGGGAACACCTGGTGCTCCACACACCCGGGAACACTTGGTGCTCCACACACCCGGGAACACTTGGTGCTCCACACACCCGGGAACACCTGGTTCTCCACACACCCGGGAACACTTGGTGCTCCACACACCCGGGAACACCTGGTGCTCCACACACCCGGGAACACTTGGTGCTCCACACACCCGGGAAGACTTGGTGCTCCACACACCCGGGAACACCTGGTGCTCCACACACCCGGGAACACTTGGTGCTCCACACACCCGGGAACACCTGGTGCTCCACACACCCGGGAACACTTGGTGCTCCACACACCCGGGAACACTTGGTGCTCCACACACCCGGGAACACCTGGTGCTCCACACACCCGGAAACACTTGGTGCTCCACACACCCGGGAACACCTGGTGCTCCACACACCCGGGAACACTTGGTGCTCCACACACCCGGGAACACTTGGTGCTCCACACACCCGGGAACACCTGGTGCTCCACACACCCGGGAACACTTGGTGCTCCGCACACCCGGGAGCACTTGGTGCTCCACACACCCGGGAGCACTTGGTGCTCCACACACCCGGGAACACTTGGTGCTCCACACACCCGGAAACACTTGGTGCTCCACACACCCGGAAACACTTGGTGCTCCACACACCCGGGAACACTTGGTGCTCCACACACCCGGGAACACTTGGTGCTCCACACACCCGGGAACTCTTGGTGCTCCACACACCCGGGAACACTTGGTGTTCCACACACCCGGGAACACTTGGTGTTGCACACACCCGGGAACACATGGTGCTCCACACACCCGGGAACACTTGGTGCTCCACACACCCGGGAACACTTGGTGCTCCACACACCCGGGAACACTTGGTGCTCCACACACCCGGGAACACTTGGTGCTCCACACACCCGGGAACACTTGGTGCTCCACACACCCGGGAACACTTGGTGCTCCACACACCCGGGAACACATGGTGCTCCACACACCCGGGAACACTTGGTGCTCCACACACCCGGGAACACTTAGTGCTCCACACATCCGGGAACACTTGGTGCTCCACACACCCGGGAACACTTGGTGCTCCACACACCCGGGAACACTTGATGCTCCACACACCCGGGAGCACTTGGTGCTCCACACACCCGGAAACACTTGGTGTTCCACACACCCGGGAACACTTGGTGCTCCACACACCCGGGAACACTTGGTGCTCCACACACCCGGGAACACTTGGTGCTCCACACACCCGGGAACACATGGTGCTCCACACACCCGAGAACACTTGGTGCTCCACACACCCGGGAACACTTGGTGCTCCACACACCCGGGAACATTTGGTGCTCCACACACCCGGGAGCACTTGGTGCTCCACACACCCGGGAGCACTTGGTGCTCCACACACCCGGGAACACTTGGTGTTCCACACACCCGGGAACACTTGGTGCTCCACACACCCGGGAGCACTTGGTGCTCCACACACCCGGGAACACTTGGTGCTCCACACACCCGGGAGCACTTGGTGCTCCACACACCCGGGAGCACTTGGTGCTCCACACACCCGGGAACACTTGGTGCTCCACACGCCCGGGAACACTTGGTGCTCCACACGCCCGGGAACACTTGGTGCTCCACACACCCGGGAACACTTGATGCTCCACACCCCAGATAACACTTGGTGCTCCACACACCCGGGATAACTTGATGCTCCACACACCCGGGAACACTTGGTGCTCCACACACGGGGGACACTTGGTGCTCCACACACCCGAGAACACTTGGTGCTCCACACACGGGGGACACTTGGTGCTCCACACATCCGTGAACACTTGGTGCTCCACACACCCGGGAACACTTGGTGCTCCACACACCCGGGAACACTTGGTGCTCCACTCACCCGGGAATACTTGGTGCTCCACACACCCGGGAACACTTGGTGCTCCACACACCCGGGAACACTTGGTGCTCCACACACCCGGGAACGCTTATTGTTTCACACACCCGCAAACACTTGGTGCTCCACACACCCGGGAGCACTTGGTGCTCCACACACCCGGGAACACTTGGTGCTCCACACACCCGGGATCACTTGGTGCTCCACACACCCGGGAACTCATGGTGCTCCACACACCCGGGAACACTTGGTGCTCCACACACCCGGGAACACTTGATGCTCCACACACCCGGGAGCACTTGGTGCTCCACACACCCGGGAACACTTGGTGTTCCACACACCCGGGAACACTTGGTGCTCCACACACCCGGGAACACTTGGTGCTCCACACACCCGGGAACACTTGGTGCTCCACACACCCGGGAACACTTGGTGCTCCACACACCCGGGAACACTTGGTGCTCCACACACCCGGGAACACTTGGTGCTCCACACACCCGGGAACACTTGGTGCTCCACACACCCGGGAGCACTTGGTGCTCCACACACCCGGGAACACTTGGTGTTCCACACACCCGGGAGCACTTGGTGCTCCACACACCCGGGAGCACTTGGTGCTCCACACACCCGGGAACACTTGGTGTTCCACACACCCGGGAACACTTGGTGCTCCACACACCCGAGATAACTTGTTGCTCCACACACCCGGGAACACTTGGTGCTCCACACGCCCGGGAACACTTGGTGCTCCACACGCCCGGGAACACTTGGTGCTCCACACACCCGGGAACACTTGGTGTTCTACACCCCCGATAACACTTGGTGCTCCACACACCCGGGATAACTTGATGCTCCACACACCCGGGAACACTTGGTGCTCCACACACGGGGGACACTTGGTGCTCCACACACCCGAGAACACTTGGTGCTCCACACACGGGGGACACTTGGTGCTCCACACACCCGAGAACACTTGGTGCTCCACACACGGGGGACACTTGGTGCTCCACACATCCGTGAACACTTGGTGCTCCACACACCCGGGAACACTTGGTGCTCCACACACCCGGGAACACTTGGTGCTCCACACACCCGGGAACACTTGGTGCTCCACACACCCGGGAACGCTTGGTGTTTCACACACCCGGAAACACATGGTGCTCCACACACCCGGGAGCACTTGGCGCTCCACACACCCGGGAACACTTGGTGCTCCACACACCCGGGATCACTTGGTGCTCCACACACCCGGGAACACATGGTGCTCCACACACCCGGGAACACTTGGTGCTCCACACACCCGGGAACACTTGATGCTCCACACACCCGGGAGCACTTGGTGCTCCACACACCCGGGAACACTTGGTGTTCCACACACCCGGGAACACTTGGTGCTCCACACACCCGGGAACACTTGGTGCTCCACACACCCGGGAACACTTGGTGCTCCACACACCCGGGAACACTTGGTGCTCCACACACCCGGGAACACTTGGTGCTCCACACACCCGGGAACACTTGGTGCTCCACACACCCGGGAACACTTGGTGCTCCACACACCCGGGAACACTTGGTGTTCCACACACCCGGGAACACTTGGTGCTCCACTCACCCGGGAGCACTTTGTGCTCCACACACCCGGGAGCACTTGGTGCTCCACACACCCGGGAACACTTGGTGCTCCACACGCCCGGGAACACTTGGTGCTCCACACGCCCGGGAACACTTGGTGCTCCACACACCCGGGAACACTTGGTGCTCCACACGCCCGGGAACACTTGTTGCTCCACATGCCCGGGAACACTTGGTGCTCCACACGCCCGGGAACACTTGGTGCTCTACACACCCGGAAACACTTGGTGCTTCACACACCCGGGATCACTTCTTGCTCCACACACCCGGGAGCACTTGGTGCTCCACACACCCGGGAACACTTGGTGTTCCACACACCCGGGAACACTTGGTGCTCCACACACCCGGGATAACTTGATGCTCCACACACCCGGGAACACTTGGTGCTCCACACACGGGGGACACTTGGTGCTCCACACACCCGAGAACACTTGGTGCTCCATACACGGGGGACACTTGGTGCTCCACACATCCGGGAACACTTTGTGCTCCACACACCCGGGAACACTTGGTGCTCCACACACCCGGGAACACTTGGTGCTCCACACACCCGGGAATACTTGGTGCTCCACACACCCGGGAACACTTGGTGCTCCACACACCCGGGAGCACTTGGTGCTCCACACACCCGGGAACACTTGGTGCTCCACACACCCGGGAGCACTTTGTGCTCCACACACCCGGGAACACTTGGTGCTCCACACGCCCGGGAACACTTGGTGCTCCACACGCCCGGGAACACTTGGTGCTCCACACACCCGGGAACACTTGGTGCTCCACACACCCGGGAACACTTGGTGCTCCACACGCCCAGGAACACTTGTTGCTCCACATGCCCGGGAACACTTGGTGCTCCACACGCCCGGGAACACTTGGTGCTCTACACACCCGGAAACACTTTGTGCTTCACACACCCGGGATCACTTGGTGCTCCACACACCCGGGAGCACTTGGTGCTCCACACACCCGGGATCTCTTGGTGCTCCACACACCCGGGAACACTTGGTGTTCCACACACCCGGGAACACTTGGTGCTCCACACACCCGGGATAACTTGATGCTCCACACACCCGGGAACACTTGGTGCTCCACACACGGGGGACACTTGGTGCTCCACACACTCGAGAACACTTGGTGCTCCACACACGGGGGACACTTGGTGCTCCACACATCCGGGAACACTTGGTGCTCCACACACCCGGGAACACTTGGTGCTCCACACACCCGGGAACACTTGGTGCTCCACACACCCGGGAAAACTTGGTGCTCCACACACCCGGGAACACCTGGTGCTCCACACACCCGGGAACACTTGGTGCTCCACACACCCGGGAACACTTGGTGCTCCACACACCCGGGAACACTTGGTGTTTCACACACCCGGGAACACTTGGTGCTCCACACACCCGGGAGCACTTGGTGCTCCACACACCCAGGAACACTTGGTGCTCCACACACCCGGGATCACTTGGTGCACCACACACCCGGGAACACTTGGTGCTGCACACACCCGGGAACACTTTGTGTTCCACACACCCGGAAACACTTGGTGCTCCACACACCCGGAAACACTTGGTGCTCCACACACCCGGGAACACTTGGTGCTCCGCACACCCGGGAACACTTGGTGCTCCACACACCCGGGAACACCTGGTGCTCCACACACCCGGGAGCACTTGGTGCTCCACACACCCGGGAGCACTTGGTGCTCCACATACCCGGGAGCACTTGGTGCTCTGTACACCCGGGAGCACTTGGTGCTCCACACGCCCGGGAACACTTGGTGCTCCACACACGGGGGACACTTGGTGCTCCACACACGGGGGACACTTGGTGCTCCACACACGGGGGACACTTGGTGCTCCACACACGGAGGACACTTGGTGCTCCACACACGGAGGACACTTGGTGCTCCACACACGGGGGACACTTGGTGCTCCACACACGGGGGACACTTGGTGCTCCACACACGGGGGACACTTGGTGCTCCACACACGGGGGACACTTGGTGCTCCACACACGGAGGACACTTGGCGCTCCACACACCCGGGAACACTTGGTTATCCACACAACCGGGAACACTTGGTGCTCCACACACGGGGGACACTTGGTGCTCACACGGCTTATGACAATGAAAATTCTACACGAATATATCGCTGTAAAACTGATGGGTGCTCCGTGTTCTTCGGTTGGTTGAAAATCGAGTTTGTATACGAGATATTTTTCAAAAAGAACTTTCTAGAAAGCACTTTCCCATATCCCAGAGGATATTATGCCTCTTTCAAGGTTCCATGATGCACGCAAAATAAATTCGAAAATAAAATATGATTTTTTTGCCACTTCATGCTATTATCGTCTCTTTACGTGTATACGTGAGTGTCGGTGTTTTGCCTGTGTGTTTACGTAAGTGTTTTGCCTGTGTGTTTACGCAAATGTTTTACCTGTGTGTTTATGTTAGTGTTTTCCATGTGTGTTTCGTTAGTGTTTTTCCTGTGTGTTTATGTTAGTGTTTTGCCTGTGTGTTTACGTAAGTGTTTTGCCTGTGTGTTTACGTAAGTGTTTTGCCTGTGTTTACGTAAGTGCTTTGCCTGTCTACGTAAGTGTTTTGCCTGTGTGTTTACGTAAGTGTTTTGCCTGTGTGTTTTCGTAAGTGTTTTGCCTGTTATTACAACCCAGGAGTCCGAAAGGCCTGTTATCCTGGGTGTAAAGGGAGCAAAATAAACACAGCAGAAAAACTTTTGACTTGTATTATCCTTCACCAATTTAGAACAGAAATATGTACACTATATACACTATGTACAACAATAGATATTAGTGCACTCCACGGTAAGCAAGGCAGAATAGAAGCCACTAGAGAGCAGACCGTGCTTCAACCAGCTCTAGAATGGGAATGACAAGGGCAGACAGGTGAGTGGTACACACAACACCTCTGTGATTGCCAAAACCATCTTCTCATTGGCTGGAACCTGCGTACTGGTTGAACGACGGGGCCCCATCATCAACCCTTAGTACCTGGTTTGCTGGTTGGGGGAGATAGCCTTTCAATGAGGGTGTGTACATGCGCTGAATAAAGGTTACGTACTCTTTGCATGCCACACCTGTGTGTTTACGTAAATGTTCTGCCTGTGTGTTTACGTAAATGTTTTGCCAGTGTATTTACGTAAGTGTATCGCCTGTGTGTTTACGTAAGTGTTTTGCCTGTGTGTTTACGTAAATGTATCGCCTGTGTGTTTACGTAAGTGTTTTGCCTGTGTGTTTACGTAAATGTATCGCCTGTGTGTTTACGTAAGTGTATCGCCTGTGTGTTTACGTAAGTGTTTTGCCTGTGTGTTTACGTAAGTGTTTTGCCTGTGTGTTTACGTAAGTGTATCGCCTGTGTGTTTACGTAAGTGTATCGCCTGTGTGTTTACGTAAGTGTTTTGCCTGTGTGTTTACGTAAGTGTTTTGCCTGTGTGTTTAAGTAAGTGTATTGCCTGTGTATTTACGTAAATGTTTTGCCTGTGTTTACGTAAGTGTTTTGCCTGTGTACTTAAGTAAGTGTATCGCCTGTTTATCCTTTGCGAGTAGTGATTCTGTGTGTGGTTTGGCTTTGTCAGTGTTTGACATGGCTGTTTTGTGTATGTATATTGCATGTATGTCCCTTAGCTCGAGTGCTAGCCAACTCGGCTCACACATTGAGGTCCGTGGTTCGATCCCCGGTATAATAATAATAATAATAATAATATATTTATTTACTACATGTCCAAGGTATACAGTCCTTGCTGATATCAGTGACATACTACTATGTAGAAAGCCGCTTGTTATGCAAAGCATTTCGGACAAATTAGGTCAGTGTCCCAGGATGCGACCCACACCAGTCGACTAACACCCATTTTACTGATGGGTGTACAAGGTCAGCAGGTGTCTTATGGAAACACCTCTCTAATGTGGTGTAGGTCGCATCCTGGTGACAAAATTGACCTAATTTGCCCGAAATGCTCTGTATAACAATGGGCTTTGTATATAGAAGTATGTCATTGATGTCAACTAGGACTGTATATATTGTACATGTACTTGTAGAAATAAAGATAATAGTGCTATTATTATTATTATTATTATTATTATTATTATTATTATTATTATTATTATTATTATTATTATTATTATTAAAGGGTTCAAAGATGAGCTTTATAGACCTTGCCAATACTTGCCTTAATATGGAACCTTATGGAACCCACCTTGTCGCACTTTCACAGTCTGACATCTCTCAGCAAATCACTCCTCCTTACCGTCTTCTACTCAAGTTTTTCCCCCAGTATTTTGTGAGATACAGTATCAGCTGCCTTCTTTCAATCTAAGAATAGGCTGTCCACCTGTCTTTGTCTCTCTCTTTCCGTCTCTGTCTAGCAGGTTTGAGAGACAAGATTTACCATCTTTGTTTTCTGTGCTGGTAATTATTTATGAAACATCTTCTCTGGATCTTTCTCCACTCTCATGATTATTTTTTTACATTACCTAACATGTTATTGTTTATCGTTTGTCTCCTTTCTTTAATATTGATAAAACGTTCATTATTTTTTTTGATCTCTGGCATTTGTCCTATATCTTTTATCTTGTCGTTGAGTTAGGTAGTGTGATTCAGACAGTGCTTCTGTGTCCTTGCACTCTTTTTATCTCTCACAGTCCATGGTGGCACCGTATCTTTGATGCATCTAGCTAGTTAAAACAATATTCACCTTTTTCCATGTTGTATGTATTATGTCAGGTACCCCCTGATGTACCCTTTCTGGTTTTCTTCTGTTGCTCATTTTTCACCTGAGACCATTTCTTGAAATCGTTTGTTCAGATCCTCACAGACTTCCTTGTCTTGTTGTTTCTTCATTCTTATTGTCTAGACTTTTACTGTCGTTTTTCTTTTGATGTTAATGACTTAGCTTTTGATGCTATATTATTCTCAAATCTCTCAGCTTCTCTCCTGGCTCTTACGTATTCATCACTGGGTCTTCTGCTCACTTCTTTACTTTCTTCTATCCTCAGTTTGTAGTTTTTTCCATTCTTTTGTGCTTCTCGCTTTTCTTCCCTGAGTCTTTGGATGAACCACGGGCTCTCACTGTCTTTACTATTTTCCCGTCTTCTTAATATTTAGTTCTCTGCCTCCATCATCTCATTCACTGAATTTCCTCCCAGTTCCCTTTCTCATTGCACTTCATTCAGGAATTCTTTCATCCCTTTAAACTTTTCATTTCTAAAATCTGATTTCTTCTGCCTTCCTTCTGAAATTCTTCTCTCAGAATTGACTTCAACAGCATATTTGAAAAAAATGAGACACATTTGAAACAGTTGGATATCTTTATTCCGAAACGTTTCGCTTACACAGTAGACTTCTTCAGTCTAATACACAGGCAGCAGAAGCAGTAGACATGTAAAGATATGTAGTCAGCCATCACCCTCGAAGTCTTGAAATGGTCAGTCACTCAGCCTGAAGAAGAGTTCTCCGAAGTCTGGAACAATGTGAAGCTGAAGCAACGTAATGGAGATTTATATACATCATCTTTACGTTTCTACTGCTTCTGCTGTCTCCTCTGCATTCGACTGAAGAAGCCTGCTGTGTAGGAGAAACGTTTCGGAAGATATATAACTGCTGCATATGTGTCTTACTGATTAACTATTTGGTATTGAATACTATTATCATTTTCACAGCATATTTGATATTCAGTTCTGTTTGGTCTAGCAAAAAAGGGCTTCTCATAGTCTATTTTACCTACGTCAGATGTGCTTATTGTTAATATTAGATCCAGTATCACCTCTACTCTCAATCTTTTGTTGTATTCTTGATAAACTAACATATAAGGTTTTCCCACAACTGCTTCAATCAGCTTAGTTTTCTGTTTCTGGCTCCCCATATGGGTCCCAGTTCGTCCAGTTTATTTGTGGTAGAAATCTTTTTCCGATGGGTTCTTCTTGCTACTTCTGCTGTGGGTCATCCATTTTTTTTTTTTTTTGATATATTTTTGTCTCGATCTCCTGCTCTTTGGTGGTGGGTTATATATCACTTCTACTACTTTGGTTCCCCCAGTCCATTTTGCATCCACTGTGTAGTCATTTGACTCATTTTTATTTATCATTCTCACCTCTTAAAACTTCAGTTATTTCTGATTAGCAGTGCTTCTCTTTTACGTCCTGGTTTCCTCTTTCTGTCCTCATTTCTGATATCCTACTAGGAATATAACATCTGTTATTTATTTTTTTTCGCTGTGATAGCTCTGATGTCTAATTTGTGATGGCTTGGCTTTCAGTTTGCTGTTCATCTGTCAGGAAGGGAAGTGTTAAGGCTGTGAATTTATGGGCATTGTTACGAGAAAAGGACTCAGGGTTATCATCTCAGACAGGAAGAGGAAGGGAAAGATGCTTTTGGGAAGTAGAGATTGACCTTGATTTTTCCTCTCTTGATGAGCAAAGGCAAGGAATGAGCCTTGAAAGATTTCTTGAGGCTGTGGGTTCCTTCCTCCTGCCACATATGCTTCTCTTTCCTGTTACTGATCAGTGTTTACGTGCTCCCTAGTTTTTTCCCTTTTCTATTTTATCTTTATCTAGGTATACATTGCAACATTCTGTTTCCTTCAAAAACGTTTTCTGTCTCCTGATTTTCTTTCAATCTATATGGGACGAAAATGTTAATTTGGTCAGGTATTATTTGCCCCAGGAGATTTTAGGGAGCCGATGAAATATTCCAACTGATCTATCTCGCCTTCTACACCAATTCAGTCGGAGATCGATATAATCTCGTCTTCCTTCTCTGGTCGTCTTCCCCCTCACCTATCATCAGCCTCCGTTATTCATTAAATCATCAGTTACCTCTCTCTTTCTTCCTCACATTGTGTTTCCCTCTACTTGCCTCCACTTCTCACTAAGGGCTCTACCACTCTCCTAGTTATTTTCTCCATTACCTTATAGAATGTATGTCAGTCATACCGGTCTGCAGCTCAACGCTTCCTAGCTGTCTTCTTTCTTGAATATGGAGACTACATTCACTGTCTCCTAGATCTCTGGCAACTTTCGTATGTCCATCTACTTCCTGTAAATCTAAGCAGCTCAGACAGTACTTCTGCTTCCTTTCGCAGAATCTTGATAACACCTGTCAGGTCAGGTCCCATTGCCTTTGATGCATTAGGTTTAATCATTTGATTTCACCACTTTCCCTGTTGTGTATGTGGTGTCCAGTAACTGTCGGTATACCATTTCCCTTTCTCTGTTTAGTATTGATCCCATTTTCTCTTAAAAACATTTATCTAACACTTTAATTATTTCCATGTCTTTTCTCGTGTGGCCTCCTTCCTCCTCCAGTCTTTCAACACCTTTCTTCTCTTGAGGATGTGAAGCAGTTTTGAATAAGTGTTGGCTTTTTTACTCTCATTCACAAATTGTTGCTCAGCCTTTCATGTTTTCGTCATTTCCTCTTCTTGGTCAAGGCAATAAATTCTCCTCTGCCTCCTGGCGATCTTTCCAGCAAGATACTTAATGATTTCTTTATCTTGAAAAGCAACAAATGAGATCATTTGTTGATTCTCCATCCAGTTTTGTTTCCCATTTCACTGCATTTAAGAATTCTTTCATCTCTTCAAAGTTCCATATTCTGGAAGTCTGGTTTCTCGCGTCCTTCACCTGCTATTCTTACCTCAGTGCTTAGATCCACCAGATATATGAAATTGAGCACTGTATGGTTGCTAGCGCCAAGGGGGCTCTCACATGCTATTTCGTCTATAACAGATGTACTTGTAGGTAATACTAAACCCAGTCTTGTCGGCTTATGTCCGTCTCTCCCTCTCTTTTATTGTGGCCTTAAAATGCTGATATAAAAAAAAAATTCCTTGCCATCTCAATTATCATTAGTTTTGTTTTAGCTGTAAGAGCTCTCCTTGCTGTTTTAGTTGTGGTGCCAACTATTGCTTTATTGTTGTCTTCATATTCCTGTCTCTGTCTTCTGCTGCTTGGTGGTGGAATGTAGATCACCTCAACTACAGCTCTGAGTCCACCAGTCTTGACTCTGTCTACTAAGTAGACATTTGGAACACATCTGTTTTTGTCTCTCGTGTCAAAACTCCTTTGATTTCTGATTAGCAGTCTCAGGCCTATCCTCCACCTTCCATATTTCATCCATCTTTCCTTATTACTTTTCATATTGCTGAGAATATGGCATCTGCCATCTGGTAATGATTCCATCAGTTCATTTCTATTATTAGATAAACCAACTGCATTTACATGCCACATTCTAAGCTTCCTGTCTCTTACTTAGCAATGGTTTGTGTTGTCACTATGTCCTGCTATCGGGAGTCATGCTTGTGGAGGTTTGCTGCATATACCACTGATTCATGAAATTATCAGTGAAAGACTGTTAAACATGTGCTTATTTTAATTACCACAGTAAAACTTACCAGTGTCTGAATACCATAACGCCATCTATGTGGCCAGGTTACACCTGCTTGCCTCAGCCTGAGGACCAGGAGCTGCTCCACACTAGTGGTCAGGTCATGTAACATACACCGTATACACCTAATGCCACTATGTGATTATCTATGCGTTGAATATACCATGGGAGGTATATTACGTAATACTTACCCTGTCTCAGATATGCTTCAATGAACTGCTGCAACATATCTTATATCCAATCGGAATAACGTTAAGACAGAGTATAAAACTCTAAGGACAGATCCACCTACATTTCATTAACATACATATTTATTATACTCTCAAAACATAAAATTTCACTTTTACGAAAATATGAATTCTGGGAAGACAGTTTTGGTACGAGGAAAGGGAGTGAAGATAAACTCTTGGGGAAATGAAACCAAAATTTATAGCTGAAAATATAAGAGTTGGAAAAAATTTGATCCGAGGAAATGGAGCTGATCATAGCAGGATAGACCACTTTTTATGACCCATAGCTAGAACCCAACCCGATCATAGCAGGAGCTATCACGGTGGGGTAAAGTCTACTATATATATATATATATATATATATATATATATATATATATATATATATATATATATATATATATATATATATATATATGGAGGTACCACCTCTGGAACTGTGCTGGTGGAGACCCTCATCCTAAGAGAATAAACTTGCTTCAGAGAAAACTCAAGGTTCTCCCTGAAGATGTTTGAAAATTTTCTCCTACCACCCCCTATATTTTATTTAAAGACAAAATACATTGACAAAATACATTGAAAAAAATACAATAAAGAGTAAAGCAACATCTCAAATACTTCGTCCAGCTTCCCGGCGGTGGGCCGCGTGCCCGGAATGCTGCAGGCATTTCCCCTCTGGATCGCAACACTGAGTCTCTGAAAGAGAAAGCTGGCCGCCCTGTGGTCCTTGGTTTCCATGATGAGTTTTTCACCCAGCTCTTTGAGGAACTTAAGAGCACACTTGCCCCATGCTCCAAGGGTCTCCGACTCTATTGGGATGAAGTTATAGCAACGGGTCTTCTGGGTCTCTCTGTGGTTGGCTGTTTTACCCCTTCAACTACGGAGTGTGGCAAGTAGGTGTCTGCCAATGTGGCGGCACAGGTGTAGTCCCAGGCAATCTGCTTTCCATCCTTCCAGGGTAGCATAGTGGCTCCATCAGGACGCTTTTGACTTCCATCAGACCTCTGCACTTGGGGTTCCCGTTGAGCTGGGCAACGGGCTGTGGCGAGGTTTCTCTTTATTATGCCGTTGACCTCCTCACGTCTGGCATACTTCCCTTCTGCTGTGTGACACACGAGACCATGAAGTCCGAATTGATCAACCGTCGCCCTGCCTCAAATACACCTATGTTCGGTGAGGATGGGGGCGGCTAGGCGAAAAGCAACACCAATCCGAATGGCCTGTGGGTCGAGTCGAGTGCCCAGGGAGGAATTGGTGGGAACAACTAGAAGGAAATCTCCTGAGTGTAGTGCCTTCACTGCCAGGAGACGAGCTTTGTCCTTTCCTGAAGCGTTGGTGATTTTTTCCATGATCGGTTTGTCCCAGTGGGACTATTTGTGCTCTTTGGGAGGAGCTGGTTTACTGGAGGAGTCTGCAAGGGTGTCCCACCGCAAGGCTACTTCAGTGAACCTGGGGTCTTGAGCTCCTACCACGTCTCTCAAGCGTTTGGGGACAATCTTCTTGATTAATCCACAGGAAGCCAAGCAGGAAGATAGAAATGCAGGTAAAGCTACCTGCGTTGCTTTGCGCTCCCCTGCACCTCCCAGTCACACTGGGAGGGTTGCCTGATCCCATTGCCGATCTTCTAGTGACAGGTTCAGTGCTTTCTTAATGGTTGATCTCGGGTGTGCATCATATTCGTCGAGTGTTGGGTTGTCTAAAGAGGGTGCACACCTCAGGAAGTATGTGAGTCTTGGCATGGTAAGACACGTTGTGAGGAGATACAGAGCATCATGGGCATCAAGATTGCTTATTCTCTCCTCCATCCTCTTTAGGTCATTCAATTTGTCCTTGAAAACCATGCCGATTGGCAGGTGACCCAGCGGTGCTCGCAAGAGGGTACTGCTGTGTATATATTTTTTATTATTTTTTTTATTATTAACACTGGCCGATTCCCACCAAGGCAGGGTGGACCGAAAAAAAAAACTTTCACCATCATTCACTCCATCACTGTCTTGCCAGAAGGGTGCTTTACACTACAGTTTTTAAACTGCAACATTAACACCCCTCCTTCAGAGTGCAGGCACTGTACTTCCCATCTCCAGGACTCAAGTCCGGCCTGCCGGTTTCCCTGAACCCCTTCATAAATGTTACTTTGCTCACACTACAACAGCGCGTCAAGTATTAAAAACCATTTGTCTCCATTCACTCCTATCAAACACGCTCACGCATGCCCGCTGGAAGTCCAAGCCCCTAGCACACAAAACCTCCTTTACCCCCTCCCTCCAACCTTTCCTAGG
The DNA here is from genome assembly GCF_038502225.1 of Cherax quadricarinatus. Lineage (NCBI taxonomy): Eukaryota > Metazoa > Arthropoda > Malacostraca > Decapoda > Parastacidae > Cherax > Cherax quadricarinatus. The sequence goes on along the minus strand of NC_091330.1, from coordinate 25,001,762 downwards.
CCGACCCCTACCCCGCCTTCCTTCCGCTACAGACTGATACACTCTTGAAGTCATTCTGTTTCGCTCCATTCTCTCTACATGTCCGAACCACCTCATCAACCCTTCCTCGGCCCTCTGGACAACAGTTTTGGCAATCCCACACCTCCTCCTAACTTCCAAACTACGAATTCTCTGCATTATATTCACACCACACATTGCGCTCAGGCATGACATCTCCACTGCCTCCAGCCTTCTCCTCGCTGCAACATTCATCACCCATGCTTCACACCCATACAGGAGCGTTGGTAAAACTATACTCTCATACATTCCCCTGTTTGCCTCCAAGGACAAAGTTCTTTGTCTCATAAGAACATAAGAACATAAGAATGGAGGAACACTGCAGAAGGCCTACTGGCCCATACAAGGCAGGTCCTTATCACAGACTCCTAAGTGCACCGGTCACCCTTTTCCCCTCATCAATTCTATGATTCACCTCATCTTTCATAGATCCATCCGTAGATACGTCCACTCCCAAATATCTGAATACATTCACCTCCTCCATACTCTCTCCCTCTAATCTGATATCCAATCTTTCATCACCTAATCTTTTTGTTATCCTCATAACCTTACTCTTTCCTGTATTCACTTTTAATTTTCTTCTTTTACATACCCTACCAAATTCATCCAACAACCTCTGCAACTTCTCTTCAGAATCTCCCAAGAGCACAGTGTCATCAGCAAAGAGCAATTGTGACAACTCACACGTTATGTGTGATTCTTTATCTTTTAACTCCACGCCTCTTGCCAAGACCCTCGCATTTACTTCTCTTACAACCCCATCTATAAATATATAAACAACCACGGTGACATCACACATCCTTGTCTAAGGCCTACTTTTACTGAGAAATAATCTCCCTCTTTCCTACATACTCTAACTTGAGCCTCACTATCCTCTTAAAAACTCTTCACTGCTTTCAGCAACCTACCTCCTATACCATACATCTGCAACATCTGTCACATTGCCCCCCTATCCGCCCTGTCATACGCCTTTTCCAAATCCATAAATGCCACAAAAACCTCTTTAGCCTTATCTAAATACTGTTCACTTATGTTTCACAGTAAACACCTGGTCCACACACCCCCTACATCACCTAAAGCCTCCTTGTTCATCTACTATCCTATGTCGTGCCGAATACGTAAAACTTGCGATTTTGGCTTAAATAGCAACGCTCATCTTGCCATATAAGACAAGTTAAAATTTGTGTATGCAATAATTTCGCAGAAATCATTGTGAACCTAACGAAAAAAATATATTTCATTGTGTGTGTTTAGTATTAAATTACTGTATACATATTTAAAATATATTTAGTTGGATTAGGGTGAAATAAATTGCGCTTGTTATAATAAGGTTAGGTAAGTTTTTTAAGATTCTTTTGGTGCAAATTTATAATTTTTTACATTAACATTAATGAAAAAATATATCTTTAAACGTATAAGAGAAAATTTTAGAAAGAACTTAATTTTAAATGAGTTCTTGCTAATTGACCAGTTTTACATATTCGGCACGACTTTATATATATATATATATATATATATATATATATATATATATATATATATATATATATATATATATCTATATATATATGTGTGTGTGTGTGTGTGTGTGTGTACTCACCTAGTTGAGGTTGCGGGGGTCGAGTCCGAGCTCCTGGCCCCGCCTCTTCACTGATCGCTACTAGGTCACTCTCCCTGAGCCGTGAGCTTTATCATACCTCTGCTTAAAGCTATGTATGGATCCTGCCTCCTCTACATCGCTTCCCAAACTATTCCACTTACTGACTACTCTGTGGCTGAAGAAATACTTCCTAACATCCCTGTGATTCATCTGTGTCTTCAGCTTCCAACTGTGTTCCCTTGTTACTGTGTCCAATCTCTGGAACATCCTGTCTTTGTCCACCTTGTCAATTCCTCTCAGTATTTTGTATGTCGTTATCATGTGTGTGTGTGTGTGTGTGTGTGTGTGTGTGTGTGTGTGTGTGTGTGTGTGTGTGTGTGTGTGTGTGTGTGTGTGTGTGTGTGTGTGTGTTTGTTTGTTAAAAGTTCAAAGTATCTTAGACTAAGATCAGGTATCAGATCATAGTTCTTCTTGGGAGAACTGTTGGGGTGTTGAAATGCTTGCTTCATATTCACTTTCACTGCTGTCACCTGTGTTACATCCTAAAAACTGAGTTTCTTCAACATCTGACAACAGATGGTCAGGCAGTGTTGTAAATACTGGTATGGGAACGTCTTCGCTGTGTGGCACAGGTCTCTTTGCTGACTCCAAATCAGGATATTTACACTTGTTTTTCCTGTATCATTTGAAACGTTTCACATTCCCCATACAGAAATAACAATTGTCGTGGTGGGTTTTCGGCTCTCTTCACACTATAGGCATACAATAAAATAGGCATACAATAAAATAGACATACAGTAAAATGGTATACAATACCTGTCGTTATTGTATACAGTTTTACTACTCACACCAAAGTTTAAACTTTTCCTTAGCCTATTTTTCCACTGTCGTAAGTATTCTACACAAGTTTTGCAAACCATATTGGGAACCCCAGACTTGTTTTGTTCTCCAAGAGCTACTTCAAAATAAGCAAGATAAGCTTGTTTTACAAAATCTTTCTTTGTTTTTGCAAAGAGCATTCGCCACAAATGTACCAAAATGCATTGGAATTTTTAAGCAGGGTTTTCCTGAAGAATTCCATGTTTCTTTGGAAGAAATAACTAAATGAAGATTACAATATTGTCACTTGGTTGTATTTGATACACCTCCTTTCGTTAAATAATTTAAAAATAAAATTCTAACCTATATTAAAACTATCTGCATGTACAAATTGTCACTATATATACATATACACGCGATACGGCGAGTTAATTGAGGGTAGGTATGTAATATCTCACAAACCAGAGCCAATTTGAAAAATCTACTGCAATTTTCGAATTCAGCAACCCCAAAAATACCCTAATTACGTTCTAGTATCTTTGGCAACGATTTTTTATGTAAACCAACTATAATACCTCTGATGAAACTCGTGCAGATGAACCTTGTAGAGAGAATCCTACTTTATTTCTTCTCCTGGAGAATACCTGGAGAGGGTTTCGGAGGTCAACGCCTCCGAGGCCCAGTCTGACACCAGGCTAGGTAGTGGATCAGGGTGTGATCAACCAGGCTGTTACTTCTTGCGGCACGAAAACCGACGTAAGAACCACAGTTCGGCTGATCAGATACTTTAGGTGTCTGTCCAGTGCCTCCTTGAAGACAGCCAGAGGTCTATTGGTAATCCCCCTTATGTATGCTGGGAGGCAGATGAACAGTCTTTGGCCCCTGACACTTATTGTGTTAACTCTTAGTGTACTCGTGACACCCCTGCTTTTCATTGGGGGAATGTTACATCACCTGCCGAGTGATTTCGTGTGCAGATGTAGTATTAATCCCTCTAGGATTTTCCAAGTATACGTTATCATGTATCTTTCTCGTCTGTGCTCCAGGGAATACAAGTCATGGGACTTCAACCGTTCCTAGTAATTTAGGCGCTTTATCGAGCTTATGCTTGCCATGAAACTTCTCTGTATATTCTCCAGGTCAGCAATTTCGCCTGCCTTGAAGGGGACAGCTAGCGTACAGCAGTATTCCAGCCTAGACAGAATAAGTGATTTGAAGAGAAACATCATGGGCTTGGCGTCCCTAGTTCTGAAGGTTCTCATTATCCATCCTATCATTTTTCTACCAGATGAGATAGATATATTGTTGTGGTCTTTAAAGGTGAGATCCTCTGACATTATCACTCCCATGTCCTTCACATTAATTTTTCACTCTATTGTGTAGTTAGAATTTGTTGTATGCTTTGATAAAGTGTTAATTTCCTCAAGTTTTCCATGTCTGAGTAGTTGAACTTTCTCTTCACTGAATTTCGTATTGTTTTTTGTGGTCCATTCAAAGATTTGGTTGATGTCTGCTTGGAGTCTTGCTGTGTCTTCGATGAAGGACACTGCCATGGCAATTTGAGGATGAGGAACAGGATGGGAGCGAGTACTGTGTCTTATGGAACAGAAATGCTGTTTCCCCCTTAGATTTGGCAAAAGAGAAGAAGTATTTTGGGTTTCTTTCAGTTTCCTTTATGACTTTAAGTTCTTCCTGAAATTCTTGTCTCCTGCAAGATTTCTTAAGTTTAAGTTTGATATTTGCTATTTCTCTGGCCAGTGCTTCCCGTCGTATTTCAGATATACTGGCCCCTCTCAGCAGCTATGTGATTCTTCGCCTTCGCCTGTATAGGAAGTGTCTCTCTCTTTTTAGTTTACATCTTCTCTTTATTTTTGTTAATGGAATGTGCCTTGAGCAGACCTCAAGTGCTGCAGAGTTCATTTTTTCTACACAAAGGTTCGGATCCGTGTTGTTTAGAATATCTTCTCAGCTTGTTTCATATAGGACGTGGTTGACTTGTTCCCATTATGTGTTTTTATTACTGAAGTTGAATTTTGTAAAGGCACCTTCATAACTGATCTCATTTTGCTGGTCAGGAGCCCTGTGCATCATGTCTGTACCTCTATTATGTTGTGATCTGAGTGTATTGTCTTTGATACGGTTATATTATGTATCAGATCTGTTGTTAGTGAAGATGAGGTCCAGCATATTTTCTAGTCTTGTTAGCTCTCTTATTTTCTGGTTTAAGGTGAATATGGTGCAGAGATTTAATAGCTAATGTGTGTGTGAATTTTCATCTGAGCTTCCTCCTGGGGTATTCTCTGCTAAAACATTATTTGCTACAATCCTCCATTTAAGGTGTCTCAAGTTGAAATCCCCCAGTAGCAAGATGTTTGGGGCAGGAGTTGGGAGATTTTCCAGACAGTGGTTAATTTTTAAAAGCTGTTCCTGGAATTGCTCGGAAGTTGCATCCAGAGGCTTATATACAACCACAATGACAAGGTCTCGGTTTTCGATCTATACTGCCAAAACTTCAACTACATCATTTGAGGTGTTTAGTATTTCTGTACAAATGAGCGACTCTGCGATATACAAGCCAGCCCTCACTTGAATGTTCAGTCTGTCGCATCTGAATAGGTTAAAACCTGGGATCCATATATCGTTGCCAAGATGATCTTTTATGTGGGTCTCTGTGAAAGCTGCAAACATTGCATTTGACTCTGTGAGCAGTCCCTTGATGTAAGGTATTTTGTTGTTTGTTGATGGCTTTAGACCCTGTATGTTTGCAAAGATAAATGTCGTTATACTGAAGGAATTTAAGGAGGCATTGTTTGCTGGCATTAATATTTGTTGTTCTGGAGTGGAGACCAATGATTGTTCCTCTGCTCCAGAGTGTTATCAGTTAGTGTAGGATTTCTGTCATTTTTTACCAGTCTTCCTTCCTTCCTGGCACTATAAACCTTCTCTGAAGAGGTTTTGTCTGTATCTTCTTGTCCCTTTTAGATGATGTGCCTGACAGTATACGTTGTAGCATTTTCTTTCATGAACTGACAAGTGACACATTTCGGGGTGAAATAAACTACAAAAAGAAGAGTTGTACCCTTCTTTTTTTCATGTGGGTGCGGCATTTTTTGGGATGGTCAAAAGTGCATGGCCTACCTGTTTTTCAAGATATACCATGCCTGCAGATACCCAAGGCATAGAATTTGCATTAATTAAATTTTTGTTTACCAGGACTTTTTGTAGCTGCATTTCCTACTGGAGCACTTTTTTCTGTTTCCCCACTACCTAAAGCCCCTGCATGGACATCAGTAACTCCACAAGTTTCTACTGGTGATGTGTCAACGCTATTCCCATGAGGCATCACATCCTTTTGTTCCATCTCCAGCAATATTGCTACATTGTACCTCTGGAAATTGTATAACATTGTTTTTAGAGGTTTCATCACCAGGGCCACTATCTACATTTAGTGCACTGTCCTCCAAGACAACACTGGCACTCTAGAGTACTGTCTTCAAAGACAGCCCCTTCCAACCTACCCATTTTATTCTCCCAACTGTTATACAAGACTGCCATGTTTTCTAAGAAAGCTATTTTGTTGGAGTTCTTGTCTTTTAATATAGATGTAATTTTCTCCCACAGGCATATCTCGTTTGAGCAGACCCAAAAATGTTTTTCTGATTTTATATCAATAGTGATTGCTGGTTTAAGGTTCCTACATGACCCATGGGATCATTTACCACGGAGACTGCATGCAATCCAAGCGTGACGTCATCTGTTACTTGTTCTGCAGACTACACAGATTTTCATGATGGTCATTTACAGTTCCTGACACACTTAACAACTCTCCTAGCTAGCTAGTGTACAGAACTACTCAAAGTATTTATTTTTCAGTGTTTGAACAGTTCTGGGTAGGCTGGCTAGGATAAGCTTACTGTAAAAAAAATTGTTTTATGTTGGTATATATGTTGCAGTTTGATAAGGATGTTCTGTTGGTGTTTTTGTCTTTTACTATAGATGTAATTTTATCCCACAGACGTATCTCGTTTGAAATACGCCTGTATCTCAAAGTAGATACAGGCGTTGTTTGATATATACGATATATATACTGTAGTTTGATATATATGGATTTTATGCATTATAGTTTCAATCCCATACAACATTCTTTCCTCCTGGTACACTTTAACAGGTATCTTCATTGTAGACGTTTCGCCATCCAATAGAACTATATTTTCAACACTCTTGAAATTAAAGTTCTCACTCATGAAGATTTGATCAAGGATCATTTTGTTGATCAATCTCTGGAAAGACTGGGAAATATAGCAATAACTGAGAAAGAAGTAAAGAATCTTGATAACAATTACGATGTAATTACGGTATAATTATGAAGAAAGATACTTGTAAGTTACCAACTGACAGTTTTACCACCACAGTGAAGCAACATGAAGTTTTACCAGAAACATTTAGTGAGCAACCTATTGATTTAGTTCACAATAGTCCTTTAGGAGGCCGGTTGGGTGTTAAGAAGACACTTGGTAAACTGGCAAAACACTTCACGTGGCCTAAAATGGAAGAAACTGTCTCTGACCACGTGCGCTGTTGACACGACTCTCGAAATTGTAATGACACGATACCTGGTCCTGTGGCTAATCCGTCGGTCTGGAGTTTTGTGACCTGATCGCGGGTTCTAACCCCACCCGTGGTATGGTTGTTGACACGTTTGTCAATTAATCGGCAAGCCTGTCCACACACCTTCAATTTTTAGTAAACCTTCTTCACGTCTCATAATAGACTGTGTTGATCTTCTGCCTGGGACCAAGCTAGATAATCAGTACTTAATCACTATTATGGATGCAACGACACGTTATCCCGAAGCTCTTCCCATGAGAAAAATTAATGCACGTTCTATTGTGGGAGGATTAATGAGGTTTTTCTCACAGGCTGGTTTACCACGAGAGATTCAGTCACATCAGGGATCCAACTATACTTTTAATTTTTTTCGTGAGGTATTATCCACTTAGGAATTAGGTCTGAACTTTCTATCAGTTACCATCAGAAAATCACAAGGTGTTCTAAAAAGATTTCATCGAACGTTGAAATCAACGATGAGAGCTTACTATCAACATTTTTCTAGAGATTGGGATGACGGGATACCTTTTCGCTATAAGAGAAAGTTAACAAGAAAGCGCCTGTTTTAGCCCTTTTGAGTTAATATTCGGCCACCAGGTGCGTGGTCAACTCGCTTTATTAAGAGATACGGATAGGAAAGTCAAATCCATCACAACACTCATCTTCATTAATGCAACTGCTCAGGCTAGGATGAAACGGCAGTGTAATATGACTAGTGCTGTCCCCTCGTTCTTTTAAAGCAGTTGATAAGTTGATGGCTCAGAAATTTGTAATAGGTCATCCTCAACAAGCCAGGTATGATGGTCCCCTGGAAGTAGTCGAAAAGTTTAGTGAGGTAAATATTTAGTACGCGCGCCTGGGAAGATAATCTGATCATGTGTACCATGTTAATCAGAGGAAGATCTTATCAAGTATAGATGTGTGTTTAGGTTGTTCAGTGACACTATAATCACTCGACAGTTTTCTGAGTAACCTTGATAAGTATAAAGCTGGTGACATTAAACAGATGATACTTGAATGCTTTTGTTTGTTCAGCGATGTTCCTAAACGGTGTACTCTTTATGTACATGATTTGGATGTACTGGGTGTATCCCCTATTAAACAATCTCTCTATTAGATTAAACAAAACACAGAGGAAAGGAATTTACTTTCTGCTATTATATTGATTAATAGATCGCAGCAAAATCCCTTGACCTTCGCCATGCATTTTAGTACCCAAACCTGACAGGAATTTCAGGTTGTGTACTGATTATCGTAGTGGATGTAGTTACCTTACCAGATGGTTACTTCCTCCCACGCATATTAAACGAGTCGGGAACTTTGTATGTAAGCCGACTAGATCTCTGATGGGGACATTATCAAGTCCCGCTTACTAATCGTGCTCAACACATCTCTGCCTGCACTGTTCAAGATAGACTGTTCAACTATCTCGTCACACGTTTCGACTTATTCAGTGCAGCCTCATCGTTTCAGCTCATGATGCACGAGTTGACCTACAACTTGAAAGGAGCTGAAGCATACCTGGACGACTTAGTGGTTAATAGTGAAGACTGGGAACAGCATTTGACACGTCTCAAAACATTGTTTAAGAGACTGGAACACTACAACGTTACAGTATTTTTGGATAAGCCTAGATAACATACCTCGGTTTTCTCACAGGTGAAGGAGAGGTTGCTCCCATTGATACAAAGGATCGCGCCATTTTAGCCTTTCCGGTGCCGCAGGATAGGAAGGGAGTCCAGAGATTTCTTGGTATGGCTTGTTATTACTGCCATTTCTGCCCTAACTCCTCTCATGTCGCTGCTCCTTTTACTGAGCTCGCTATCAACAGGTTAGATCTTGTACTCCTGATTTCGATCTCTTGTTTGCTAGGTTGAGAAGAGTTTGCTTTTTTTGGCTCTAGTCCTCATGAGCCCAAATTTCAGCAAACCTTCCTTCTTACATAGAGATGCAAGCATTATGCGGTCGGCGCTGTGCTTCTACAGAAGTCATCAACTCAAACATCATTGGAATAACTGTGCCACGATTGAGAAAGAGGCATTAGCTCTGTTGGTGGCGTTAAAACTTTCTCTGACCACAATTCTCTCATCTCTATAAATATAATGAAATAAAAAAATGCTAGGATAATGATAAAGGCTCTCAGTTTCTAGTTTTTTGCGTATAGCATTAATCATATCAGTGGTCATTGTAATGTTATAGCTGACTCTCTCTCGCGTCCTTGAGTTGCTAATGAGAATTAAAATTAAAGTAATTTTGGTCTCAGATATTTTGATTGTTACTTAAACTGTTACTTTCTTTCAATAAGTAGAGTAACTTCAGTACTGACCCCGCTGGTCACTCAGTAACTTATGTATATATTCTAATTCATGTTTAATCCTTTTACTCTTAATACATCAACAACAGTGGTGTCCTGTGTATATATGTGGTGAGGCACTGATGGAGACGCAGTGTGGAGTGCTGAGGTGAGGTGTAGTCTAATTAATTAGCATGTCATTCGCCTACTAGCCTCGTAGCCTACCGGCCACCACACTGCACTCCTCATTCATGCTCCTCCGAATCTTTCATTCCATTACTTTGTGTTAGAGTGGAATGTGCCCTCCATGGTACCGCCACTACTACAGTACAGTATACTGCGGTACAACTTTCCAGTGACAGAGACATTGAAAGTACTGTGTATTCGACGTGCATGGTACATGAGTGACTCTTACATTCTGTTATATATTACAAGTGATTACAAGAGTATTAAATATTCAATACACCTCCTGGTGCGACTGTAGTGCGGCTGTCGTGCGGCTGTCGTGCGACTGTAGTGCGGCTGTCGTGCGACTGTAGTGCGGCTGTCGTGCGGCTGGAGTGTAGCGTTCACAGAAAAATTATGCAATTATTACTGTACACATTTCCTCTCTCATCTAATATTATATTGCTAATGTTATTTTCGTTGAAAGGTAAAACGAAAATACGAGGCTTTATATTTGTCTTATATACCTCAAGGGAGGTTCCTTGACGCTGGTGAGGGGCTCTTGATCGAGGGAATTGGATCTGTGCTCCAGTTCCCTGAATTGAGCCTAAATACCCTCCCTCCTCCCCCACATGTGCTGTATAATTCCACGGATTTAGCGCTCCCCCATATTAATAATAACGATAATAATATTTTCCTTACATTAAAAGGATGTAACAATTACACTACACTCTGAAGACACCTGACATCACATCTGCAGGGGTCTGCGTCTCTCTCGCCGCGTCTCCACAAAGTAATACCTCTTCTCTGCTCTGTCTGAGAGAACGCTGCTCTCTTCAGCTCAAGTTATATAGGCTCCATTTTAGTAGTCTGTTTACGCTGGTGAGCCGGAACCTGGATCTGGCAAGTCTGTGTAACTGTTCACAGAGCCTTATTGAAAGATAGTGATTTCAAATATTTTCTGTGGCTGTGATGAGACATTCTCTATGCTTCAGGACCAGAGTTTAGCTCTAGACCTCCTACCTTGTTCTGGCATCTACGCACTGTCATAGTTTGAACATTGCTAAACTCAGTTTCTACAAGTAATCTGGGAGTTGTTTTGCCTTATGTGGAGGACGTATCGATTGCTCCCAGTCAGTTTTTGGTCTTCCTTCACGCTGTGTTGGTCACGGCTACTTCTTGCATTTTACTCTTTCGTGATTGGGTGGTCATACTGTTAAAGCATAATGTTATATTGCCTCTCTATGGACCAGAAGTAGGCTTATTTAGGGGCTTGTTTTATCCGTCTCATTCTAAGTCGCGTCTAACCCCTTTCCTCCCCCCCCCCCACACACAAACCCATTTATAACTCTGGTACCCTTAAAGAGCGAAAGGGCACAATACCGTGACTGGAACAATACACTCATAACCCGCACATAGAAAAGAGGAGCTTACGACGATGTTTCGGTCCGACTTGGACCATTTACAAAGTGACCTCCCGTGTCTGGTCCTTGCCAGCTGGCAAGGACCCGACACGACCCGACCCAGTATATATGTATGTTTGGGGGTCTGAAATGGACTAATCTACCTCACAATATTCCTTATGGGAACAAATTCGGTCAGTACTGGCACCTGAACATACTTCTGGAGTGAAAAAATATCGTTAACCGGGGGTCCACTGTATATATATATATATATATATACTATATATATATATATATATATATATATATATATATATATATATATATATATATATATATATATAATATATATATAGGCTCCAGGAGAGCTCCAAATGAGAACAACCAACAGCCTCCCCCAGCAGACAGGGCTGACAGCTACCGTGACTTCACCTCTACAGAGGACCTCAAATCTGTAATCAAATTAACATCCACCAGGACTCTGACACACATCCCCAAAGCAGCTCGCCCTCAAGCTGCTAGCAAATTCACTGACCTTCTGAAGAAAGTCAACGATGCTCCTTCAAACAACAGATCCTGGCACAACTTGCTGCTTTTTGGCAATGCCTGTTTGGCTGTCCCACCAAGGAGGGACAAGTCACTAGCAACATGTTATTAGGGCAATAAATGCATTCCCAAGGGATGACAACCTCGTCCGTCTCCCCCCTAGGGCGACAAACACCCGCCGGGCAAATGCCAACAACAGGACACCCGACACCTCAAAAATCAGAGCCCAAATTAGCGAAAAAATAGAAGAGGGTAATACTATTGGAGCTTTGAGACTTATAACCAGTGAGGATACCATCGCTCCCAAGGACGTCAGCACGGCGCAAGCTCTGAAGGACAAACATCCACCCAGGGCTCCCAGTACCAACATTGACCTCCCTGACATTGCAGCAGGCGAAGAACATCTAACCTTACAGGATGCTGATGTGTATAAAGCTGCTATGTCATTTCCACAGGGTTCAGCAGGAGGTTTCACCGGTTTAAGGCCTCAACACTTAAAACAAATACTCAATCCAGCACTTGGTGAGGTTTCAGAGAGGCTGCTGTCTGAACTCACCAAATTTTCCAACCTGTGCCTGGCTGGCGGTGTCCCAGAGGCCATCAGACCCTTTTTCTTTGGTGCCTCATTGTGTGCCCTCCGGAAAAAGGATGGCGGAATCAGGCCCATTGCAGTGGGTAACACCCTTCGGCGCCTAGTCGCCAAGGCTGCAGTAAGAAGGGTGAGTCAAGAGGCTGCTGCAATGCTGAAACCAACTCAGCTCGGTTTCGGCGTTCAACATGGCTGTGAAGCAGCTGCCCACGCAGCACGAGTATATATCAAAAACATGTCCTATGAAAAAGCCTTGGTCAAATTGGACTTTGCCAATGCTTTCAACTCAGTCAGAAGGGATGCTGCTCTCCAAGCAGTTTATAGAAACTTCCCTTCCCTTTATCCCTTCATAGAATCGTGTTATAGTGTGACTTTCAAACTATTGTTTGGGGACCATGAAATTGACTCGTGTGAGGGCGTGCAACAGGGGGACCCTCTCGCCCCCTTTCTATTTTGTTTGGTCATCAAGGAAGTCACGGAGGCACTCTCCAGCGAGCTCAATATCTGGTTCCTGGACGACGGTACCCTAGCTAGCACAACAGAATCTCTCCTGGAGGACATCAGTAAAATTAAAGACATGGGAGAAAGCCTGGGCCTTTCTTTAAACCCCACCAAATGTGAAATAGTTTCTACCAATCAACAGTTGATCCAGAATATTAGTACCGTTTTACCAGGAGCACGAGCCATTGATCCAGCCAATAGCACTCTCCTCGGTGCTCCTCTTGGGTCCAATGCCATCGATCTGATCCTAGGAAAAAAAGTCTCAGACCTCCGGACGATGGAAAGCAGGATGAAAGACATTGACACACACGATGCCTTCTACCTACTCACCAGGTGCCTGTCAACCCCAAAACTTACCTATTTTCTGAGATG